>NW_025335380.1:361978-432641 GCF_004798865.1 Varanus komodoensis | reverse complement strand
CCCCACCCAGGTCTCCGTTATGCAGGCCAGGTCAGCCCCCTCATCCACAATCAAGTCATGGATGAGGGCAGATTTGTTATTGACCGACCTGGCATTAAGCAACAGCACCATCAGGCCCGAGGGGCGACTGACAAGACTCCCTGGCACCCTCTGGCTGGGAGCAAAACCAGAAGTAGGGACAGGTGTCAGCCATCTGTCCCTCCTTCTTCTATGCGGACACGTTAAGCTCCCACCGCTGTTACGTCCTCTGCCCATCACCACCCCAATGGCCGCGCCGGTGCGCTCCCCAGGAAATGCAAGCGGCAGCATGGCCAGGGACGACTCCATAAAACAATATAAACACTATAAAATTATAAAAACATTTTAAAAGAATCAGCACTCAGCGGGAGGGCCTAACACAACGAGAGTGAGAGCCCCCTGACCAGCCCAGCTGAGCCCAGCCCAGCCCCCCGAATGGCCCCCCCAAACGGTGGCAACTGTCCTTTGGCCGCCGCCCTTCGGCCGCCGGCCCTGGCCGCCGCCGGAGCTTTCAAGGCCCCGGGCTCCCGACGTCCCGCCTCGGCCGGCACGCCTCGAACGCGTGCAGGGGCGTGGCAGAACAGCCAGGTGGGTGGTGGAATGGCGGGCGGCGCGGCGCGGTCTATTACATATAGAATCGGTATTAAAAGTCATTTGAAGGCACCCTTCCAGTTGTTTGTGGTTTGTAGTACAAAAGAGTCATTAGCCTGAAAAAAAATCTTGTCCTTCTCCTTCTCCTTCTCCTTCTCCTTCTCCTTCTCCTTCTCCTTCTCCTCCTCTGCCGCCGCCGCTGCCACCGCTGCTGAACTAGAAATGAGCTCAACTGCTATTTGCTGCCTGTGGGATAGTTCTTTCAACAGGTATTAAGCAGGACAACTGTTCACTTGGAGTAGGAGTGGGCAGAAGGTAGATCTGCAGATGCTTTGGGCTTAAGTCCCATCATTCCTGACCTTGCCATGGAATTGTGGGAAGTGGAGTCCAGAACATCAAGAGATCTATATTCTGTTCACCATTGAGGCAGAAGACACTCCTCTGGCAGCCCCTCTAATAACAAAGGACCATTCTGTGTACGAAAGGACGCATGGCCACCCTGCTCCCCATGCCTACACTGCATGTGGCAGGGACATCCATGGCCAATAGCCTTCGGAGGCATGCTGCTTGCATAGCATGTGGGGCTCAATGCTTGGTGAGCACCCTGTGAACACTGGGCGCACATGCCAGCAACTCAGACTCAGGGCCACACAAAGCAGACTAGAGCACAGGGAGCTGATTCCAGGGAACCTGATGGATTCTCACCCCAGATGGACTCCTCACACACCCCTGTCCACCACCATCATGTAGCAGGGCGAGAAGCAGCTGGACAAGCAGGTTCTCATGGGGAAGATCAGCAAGTCCAGGAAGTGCCCAGTCATGCCTACGTGTGCCCCTGGCTTAGGCTACAACAATGGCCATACTAGCCGGGAGCTGATGGGAGTTGCTGCTCGACACACCCAGAAGTGAGATTGCTGTAGACATGGGGACACGACAAGTGATGTGAACAACAGCTATTGCTGCAGAAGACCAGGGAGCCATGGCTCCCCTTTGCATCATCCCTGCTTGCCTGAAGAAGGAAGCTGAGTGAGCAAGTGGCACGCTTGCAAATTTCACTCAGCAAATTTCTGCTAATGATGCCCTGACCAAGCTATAATTTACTGACACAGGAAGTGCAGTCTCTCTTTTTGCATGTCAGCTGGTGGCTATCTCTATTGCAAATCATGTCTGATCCTTGTGTACACCTCATAGGGAAGTACCAGTATCAAGCTGGATATCTTAAGGGAAAATCTGAAATGTCACCCAGAGAAAGCTGGTGCAAAATTGTAGACTTCAGAATTGCCTCCAGGTAAATTCAACACCACCACCACTCCTGCTACAATTACATTTTTACAATGAAACCTCACCTTTCTTCCTCTTGCAAGGAACCCAAGGTCACTCACAAAGTTCTCCTCTTCACCATGTTATTTTTATTTATTTATTTGTTTTTCAATTTATATCCTGCCTTTTCCTTCAAAGGGCTCAAGGCAGCTTATATCTCCTCCTCCATCTTATCCCCACAACAACAACCCTGTGAGGTAGGTTGGGCTGAGGGTCTGTGACTGGCCCAAAGTCACCCAGTTGGCTCCATGGCTGAGCATGGACTAGAACCCAGATCGTCTGAGTCCCAGTCCCGTGCTCTTAACCACTACACCACACTGGCTCTCCTTACAGCAACAACAACCCTGTGAGTTAGGTTAGCCCAGAGGTCTGGGACTGGCCCAAAGTCATCCAGTGAGATTCATGGCCAAGTGTGGACTAGACCCCGGACCGTGGATCTAACCATCACACCATACCAGCTTTAAAGGTGATTAAAACGAGTTTTCATGAGAACTGGGATGCATCATATTGACACTTGCCTAGGTTGCTGTGAATTCTGGATGCCTCCTGCAACCCAGAATGAGTATGCCATTGCCTTCCTGCCCTCTTCATTCCTTGCTGGCTGCTACAGGAAGTTAAAAGCAAGACAAGATGGGTGATTGATTTGAGCTATCAAATTTTACATTCTCAGTTTAAAAACAGGCTTACATGATCCATTGATCCCTGTATGGGTCAAGTCTACCAAATTTTGCCAGAGGTTGCTGAATTTCTTGCAGCGAAGTCAAGAAGGAGATAAGACACTGACATGAAAAGCAAAAATCCAGCTCTGCAAAGTTCCATTTGCAACAGAGAATATAGAACGACAGGCCCCTGCCGAACTCCAAGTATTGCCTGCCTTGGAGGTTTCCCCTTCTGCTATTTTTGAGTTTCTTGTAACTGATCATTTGAAATTGAGTCCTCTGACTGGAAAGACAGCAAACAACTCTTCCAATGCATGTGTATCCTGACACACATACCATGCCTCCACTCCATAGATTCTTGAAGGGTAGGTACACATGCGAATTTACCAAAACAAGTGCAAAATTCAGGACCACACTTGACCTAGTTCATATCAAACTGGAGGAGAACAAGCTGCAGTTCTGAGACATGCGCCAAATGGAAGGACCATGGCCTCTGAGTAGGAAGAAAGGACCATCCTAGAAAACAAAGATCAGTCTGATGTAGAAAGTGAAACATCAAAAACTCATTACACTAATTAGTGGCAGAGTGTTCTAGCTATCGAGGGGCCAGGGGGAAGCTGACAAAATGATGCTTCAAAGGAACATTTGCTCAAGAGGAAGTATTATGCACTTCACTAAAGAAAGCGGAAATAAAGAAGGCTTTGCCCTTCCTTCTTTGCACTGCTGTAGTGTCTCACCTCTGCTGGCAGAAATGAGACCATCAATGGTGTTGTTAAATTGGCTGGCAACCAGATGGCCCAGTTGCCACTTGGCATGATGGGCTTCTGACATGTGCATGCTGAAAATGTAGGTGAGATGGAAGAAGAAGGAACCTTTGTCTCTTAGGTGCAAAGGCCTCTTCTGTGGTTAAGGCTGCGAAAAGTTACTGCTGTTAGTGGTCGTGTGGACATTCACCAGAAATGGAACCCCATGTGAAGATTAGCAATATCCCTCTTCCTGGCCTGCCTAGATATAATAAAAGAGCTGAATCTTTCGTTCCCCTTTGGACAGAGGACTTCTTCCTGGTTCTACCCCATTCCTAAACATGAAGCAGCTGTTTATGTGACTTGGAAGAAGGTTGCTTGTGCAGGGCCTGCCAGGAGCAGACTGCTAGCAGCATCCTTCTTCCACACCATATACAGGTACCATTTTGGCTGCTGTACCTGAAATGGGAGAAGATTGGTTGTGTGCAGCTTGCCAGGAATGGAGTCCCAAAGAAAGCAGAACCCTTTTTCCACACCAGTTGCAGAAAACATTAGTGCTCTTGCACCTGATGCAGAAGAAAGTTGCTGGTTGCACAACCTTAGTTCTGCAAATATTTGTGGACTTCCTCTCCGGGCCAAGCGGGACAGATTCTGCTGGGGTTCTCCCAACCCTAGTTGTAGGCTCTTCAAAGCTTCAACCAGACAGCCTGCCCCCCTCCATATATTTCCAGGGCTCCCTCCTGGTCTACTCCCTGCCTAAAGACTGCAGACCCCTAAAACACAGGTAGGAAAACAGCAACCCTTCAGAGGCAAGGGTGTAACAGAGAGAGAGCTTGCAGGATTGGAGTGCCAGCCCTTTTTGTATTAGAGAAGCTGGTACTGAACTTAGCTGCAGTTCTTATAGTAATTGTGTGAACAGGGTGTGTGATGAAGTTTCCCTATTGTAATGCAACATATTTTGGTGTGTGTTGGCCCTGAATGGACAATTAAGATCCACTCACTTTACAAACAACCTGCTTTTTCTGGAGATGGAAAGTATTAACGCTGTTTTGTTGCCAATGTTTCAGAAATGTCTACATTTGTGGAATTTCCTTGGGGCTATGGCTATAAGGACAGTCATAAACATGCTATTTCAAATGTTACCTTTATCCCACTGTCCAGAGGTGATTGGCCTTTAGTTCTTATCAATTCCAACCAGTGTGGTAAATGACTAGGCATGATGCGAGTTGTTGAATCAGGAAGGCTAAAGATTTATTCCCTCTCCTTCCTTGAAGGGTTTAATCTGCTGACTTGGAACCTAGTACATTTCCTATTGGCCAGGTCCGACCTTGTGTGTTACCTGCACCAAGGAAGTAAGGCATGTGATATGAAAGGGTTAACTGGGTAGGGGGCATGGTATCTAGAGTATTACTCTCTCTTATATAGAATATATTGCAGAGCCAGTGTGGTATAGTAGTTAGACTGTAGGACTGGGAATTGGAGGTCCTGGGTTTTAGCCCACGTTAGCTATCACTGATGAACCTGCCTCAAGGGGTTATTGTGAGCATAAAATGGGGAAGTGGAAAACTGTGCAAGCCACCTTGCAGGAAGAGAAAATGTAGCAATATGGTAGATCAGAGGGCTGGTTATAATTCAGGCAGGTCCTGGCTTATTGGCTCTGGCTTATACCATGCTTGCAGCTTGCTCTACCGGTCTCCCTGATTCAGCTGGTTTCCTCTTCTTTGTATGAAGGTCAGGCCGCTGCTCAGAGTTAAGGTCCTTACAGGTTTGGTCTTCTTAGGGTTGCCAGGAAAGGGAGTAACAGCTCAGGAAGATATTGAAAGGGCAGACCCCGTCCCCACCACACACCTGCTGGCTTGAGGGCTTTTGCCATTTGTCCTATCCCACCTGTCCTGTCCATCAGAGCCCAGGCACTGCCAAGCTCTTCTTTAAGGTAACCAAGTCATTATCATCTCCCTGACACAGGGGGCACTAGACTTTGCTGGATTCCACGGGGCTGCATACCCTAGGTCTCAGGCTTGTTCCTCAGCATCTCAGGAGCTGAGTCAAGGAGATCTGTTTGACCTGGCACCAAAATATGCAAAGTGTTGGCACCAGGCTTATATAGAGCAAGCTCTTCCTCAGTCAGGCAGGTCTTCCTCCTTGCTCTGGTGTGATTCAGTTCCTATATCTTGCCTGACCCTTGCTAGGTCAGGTTCCTTCTGTGCCCTGCTGCACAGAGCTTTGCTGCACTGCTGCCTCACCTGGCTTGCCACCGTTGCTGCTGCTCCTGAATCCCTCCTGGTTACCCTGCTGCAGGTACCTGCTCCCTACTTTGTTTGTCCCCCTGGATCTTGACCTTTGGCTTGCTCACAGTCACACCCTTTGTGGATACACACTCCTGGTTCCTCACTCAGGTCTGATTCTTGGCTGTGACTTTGCCTCCACTCCAACTGCTTGGCACTGAGCGGAGTCTTCATTCTGTCTTGCCTCAAGTTCCATTATCCTGGTCCTGCTGCCTCTCCCTTTACTCTTGCCATCACATTCTGAACCCTGACGATCGTCTCTCTTCCATGAGAATTTGACACTGCACAAGGACAGGTCCTGAGGAAATGGGCCTGGTGCATTGCATGTTGCTTTCTGGATCCCACCTGTTCCCCCTCTGCCAGGATAATGTTGCAATGGAAGAACTCTCATTCCCTATTGCGACCGTTTGAATTGTTCTGGATTGATGTTTTGGGATATTCTGCTTGTCTCTGAGTCAACTCCAAGCAGGCCATTAATCATAGTTGCAGTTGAGCCATGAGTCATCTTTGCAGAATCCTTTTGACCTGATCTCTTCCAAACATGCTCCTTGAGGCTCTTAGATCTTGTCTCTGCAAAAAAACACCTTTTTGCTTGAGCAGTGATCCTGCAATGATATGCCCATTGGTGCCTCTTTTTTTTGGGACAGAATTATGTGTAGAGTGGATAATTTTAGTATTTAGGTTGGCTTTGTGTGGAAGTGGGGATGGGTGGGGGATAAAGTAGGTGTAGCAAAGCAGATCGGAAGGGATTCATTCCCAAAACTCTGTTTATGCCCTGTGGCTTTTCAGCTGTGTCTTGTTATGTGCTTGCAAAATGGTCTGAAGCTTTGTAAACACTTGGCAAAGCAACTGTGTTGGCAGTTTTCTCTCCTTGAGCCTATAAGAGTGAGAAATCTCTGGGGTGTGTGGTGCTGAAAGCCCTTTGGCTAACCCAGGTGTGGAACTGATGGCTTCCAGAAGGAGCTGACAAAAGCCAATCTCTTGGGCTCTGGAGGTGCTATTCCCGAGAAGTGAGGCGATGCCGCAGTTTTATGCTATGTTCATCTGGAGCATGCGAACAATTTTACTTGTCTGTCCTTATCATTGATAAAAAAACTGTAGTGGCTGTTGTACCAGGGCTGTACCAGGGCTATTGTAGGATGCAACTGTACCAGGGCTGTTGTTGGATGCAGGGATCTTTAGCTGATTTTGCTTTCAGCTTAGGAGCAGGTTATATTTACATGAATTTGCATATTGTCAGCAACTGGGGACACTACTGGTAGAGAGCTATTGCCTTCAAGGGCTGCTTATTAGCTTCCCAGAGACACCTGGTTGGCTTCTGTGAGCAACAAGAGGCACTACTGGAGCAGCCAGTGGACTGATCTAGCAGGGGTCTCCGTAAGGTCAATACCAACACCTCAGTAGTACCTCTTTTTTCTTTCACACAGGGAATAGCAAGCAAGCAGGGCACTTCAGATTCTAGTTTGGTGAACTGGAGACACTTGTATGATGAGGTCCAGTCAAGGTACGATTGCACCTCCCCTTAAATTCTGTGTCTTTAAGAGCACGATAATTTGGCTTTCCTAAAACACATCTCATCAACCATTAGAGCACAGTTAGCATGGTTGGGCAATCATGTTTTAAACATGTGCAACAGTGCTTTATGCATTTAACATACATGCGTAATCTGCAGGACTGTTTGTTACTCAGCACCATGAGAAGCAACATCTTTTTGACTGGAGCTCCATCATTTTGGAGGCAATTTCTTTTCCAAGGAGTTGATTTATTTATTTGCTCCTGCTGCATATGGATGATTTTATGTATTGATTGTGAAATCCTATACTTGACTACTCAAGAGTAAGTCTCATTGAGTCAAATGGAACTTATGTTCAGGCAAGAGTACATAACATTAAAGTGTTAATAGGGTTACAGTTGTATACACACACTTACCCGGTAATAAGCCCAATTGAGTACAGTGGGGTTTGCTTTTGAATAGATGTGTACAGGCTAAAAAGTTAATTTGTCTTATGTATTTCTATTTTTGTACATATACTCTTTTTGTGTGTGTTTAAAGGATGGGTATTATAGACTTTGAAACTTTTTGTTCCACTTTGTTTTATTTAAATCTCACCAATTAAATTTGCCCTCACCAATTAAACCTGACCTGCTCTAATTTAGTTGCAAGAACTTTTAGCTGACGAGTTCTCTGATCAAACCAACTGAAATTCAGAGCCATCTGAAAACAATCTTTTGGGAAAAGTGCAAAAAGTTCCTTTCTGTTGTGCCTCTCCCTTTCCTCCCTACATGCATAAAAAACTTTGAATCATTTCCCAGTCTGTTCCTAAGCTTCTCAGAACACGCCCCACTGCCTAATAACAATGTTCTGAGCTGTTCACAGACTGAAAAAATATTTCTGCATTAAATCACGTTAAGGATAAAGTAATTCACATTTATGTATCTTCTCTGGATTTTTATGTGTGGAAGGCACAAAAATCCGTTCAGTATGAATGGCACAATTGATCAGCTTCCCTGAGACAATTACTGTCATGGGGCTACCTAAGAAAGTTTCCATCCTCCTTCAAATAGGAAGGAAGCACTCCATGTTAGTTTTGATGTCTGCCTTGGTTATAAGCCCCCAGCAATCTAAATAGGGTTATTTAAAAGCTTGGGGGTGCAGCTTTGAGGAGCCATAGTCATTTGTTTCTCTTAACCATTGTGTTCTGCTGCCCATGTTGGTTGAGGAAATTGGTGAAGATCTTAATGCAATCAATTTGTGCTGGGCCTGACTTCACAGGGATGGTTCTTGAAAGAAACGTAAAAGAAAAAACAATTACTTTTTTTTTTCCAAAGGCGAATTTCGTGTTGGGGACATTTCTCTGGGCGGGTTGCATGTTCCTTGTGCTTGCTTTGGCCACCAGATGCCAGAGGGGTGTGTGCCCCACGTTATTCTATTTGTCATTGTCCAATCATTTTGCTGGCACTCTGTAGCTTCCCTGACTTTCCACTCTCCAGTGAGCTCCTCCCATGGGTGCTTTGCAGCTCAGGAAGCATGGAAAGTCAGCAAGACTGGAGTTGTGCAGGAGTAAGGAAAACACAAAGCACAGCATTCTCAATGCCCTCCCTAATATAAAGGAAGCTCAGAAACACCACCAAAGTACAGGAAGGGGATCTCTAAGGGAGTGCTGAGGATGAAGTGGGGGAGAGACCCCTTCTCACAGAAGAAAATGTTCAGAAGGGAGGACTGACCTTGGGATGTTGTTGATCCTTCCTCACCTTTGCACAGCTGCCATGTCTTTTTGCCCCACAGTCTTAAAGGATCATTTAAAGTTCAGTGCTCATGAATCTCTGGACTCCATTGTAGGGTGAGTTAAAGCTAAACTGGAGTCAGCTTGAATCATGTCTCAAGCCCTTGGAAAATTAAACAGAAGAAGAATTATAAACATGCCCTTTAGCATGTGTGGTGAGGAGTCTTAAACCTTTGTACCATTATGCAGCAGCAATCGGTATCACCCTGACCCCCCACTTGCCACAAGGAAGGTTGTTGCAGAACTCCGCAAGGAAGTCAAATGAGTTCGTATTTCTATCAATCCAGCCTATGGATTCTGCACTGGTCTGACTTCTCCTGAGCTGTGCAGATTCTCTGGATTTGTGGAATTCTAGATTCAATGTGTTTCCTCCACCTTTGGCCATGCTTCAGGGAAACCCATTGAAATTAATGAGAAGCTTAGCCATGGCCAGTGTAAGTTCTCTTGATTTCAGTAGGACTGTTCTAACCATCTAAACCTGAATCTGGCCTATTAAACCTAGAACTGCCTTTTAAGTTCTACAGTATACCCCCATGAAGTCGCGGTTCAGCGTTCGCAGCCTCAGTCTTTCATAGAATTTTTCTGTGAGCGAGTCCAAGCTGATCTCCTTGTGAGTAACCCTGTGCAGTGTGGCAGCTTACTCGCAAGGAGATCATTTCCTCTGAGTTTGTATTCACTTGGAGAAAATGATCTCTGCGCCCACCTGCCCCTGCCTCACCCCTGCCTCCTGGTCGGGCCTGCGCCTCCCGCCCACAATGTCCAGCACTGGCACCAAATTTGCATTTTTTCACAATTCATGGGTGCTTTAGGAACGTAACCCGCATGAATTTTGGGGGAATAATGTACTGTACTGTTCAAATCCAGTGTGGTGAACTAAGTCTGGATCCAATCTAGTAGGCGATGTAACTAGGTAAGATCTAGTTACTGTGGGAGTAAACATGGTGTGCCTGCCTTCAGTCAGTTCAGGTGTTGGTTACATTTGTGGGAGCTTAGACCTAGTAGAGATAGTTATAGGAGGAACTCCTTCACATCTTTACTGCTGCATATTCACTTGCTTGCTTCAGTTACCTCTGGGCCCCCTTTGTACCACTGTGGAAAATGAGAAGCCAAAGCAGTTGTTGCTCCTTTTCTTTCTCCTTCTGAGTGGTCATACTCCAGAATAGGGAAGATGACCAGGAAGCAGCAGCAAGGAAGAGGAGAACAGCTGCTTTGGGGTCAGCCATGCTACTGCTAGGATGTAGTGAGTATCCAATGATGCTGATCCCGTAGAACAATGTTTTGTGAAGTTACCTTGCAGGAAGGTAGCCACCTAGTTGCTCCTGGGCATTCAGAGAGTCTGGGGGACATGGGCAGCAGAATAACCAGCCAGGGCACCAGGACCCAGGCAACTAAGCCAATGTTAAAACAACAATCCTTAAGCAAGTCAAGCAGTCTGAGGTCAGAGTGAGAGTACTGAAAGCAGGAGGCAAGTCCACTAGACAATACTGTAGTCAAGGCAGGTCAGCAATACAAACAGGAGAAGAGACTGTGGAATCAGGGCAGGAGCCAGAGCAAGGTCCAGATAGAGGAATTCAGTCAGTGATGACCAGGAGGCATCCCATTGTGATTAGTCATTCAATAGTTTGAATGATTAATTAAGCTGGCTGGAGCTGGGGGTCAGACTAGATGGCCCAGGAGACCCTTTCTGACTTGCTCTGTTTCTATGATCTTGACCTTGTTCTCTACTGAAACATCCTTAAATTTGGTGACCATTATTGTTGCCCTTCCAAATCTCAATCTTTGAATTTCTTGGCTGTCATCTCAATTTGAATTGATGACAGAGCAGATTTATGCAAAATCTTTCACAATTTCAGAATTTTTGTTGTGGAGAGTAAATTAGCATAATTCTTCCATAGTCTAAATTTTTGTTTTCTTAATGTTCTGCTGCAGACCTGCTTCTGCACTCTCTTCTTTCACTTTCATCTGGAGTCATTCAGTTCACTGCCAGTACTCTTGTACCTTCTGCATATCTGATTGATGAATCTGCTGCCAGTTTTCGCTCCTCCTTCTGATTCTAATCCAGCTTCCCTTATGATATATTTTGTGTACAGATTGAACAAATAGGGAGGCAAAATGGTCTTGTCTGACCCCTTTCCTTATAGAAAACCATTCTGTTTCTCCATATTCCATCCTCACGGTAGTGATCAGGACAATCAAGGGCTTGTCCCCCTTCCACTTTTCTTTCAGGACCATCCATTTCTTCTCGTGGTTCTCAGTCAAAGGCTTTGCTGTACTCTGTAAAGCATAGAATGACCTTCTTCTGAAATTCTTTGGCACTTTCCAGCAGCCAACGTTCATTAGCAATATGAGCTCAAGAGCCTCTTCCTTTTCAAAACTCAGATTGAACACCAGGCATTTCTCACTCTACTGACGATAAAATCATTTGGTGCAACACCTTGCTCATCCCTTTGTTCTCATGGAAGATTAATGCAGTGGTCCTACGGTTGATACACTCCCTTGCTTCTCCTTTCTTGGGGATTGGCGTGTACATTGAACATTTCCAGTTGTTTAATTTTCCACATTTGTTGGTGTATTCATGTTAGGATTTGGACTAATTCAAGTATCTGCAGCTTGAAATAGTTCTATCGATAGCATATCTATTCCCAGGTGTTCTATTCCTCAATTCTTTCAGAGCAGTGTTCACCTCATTTTCTAATATTTTCTATTTATTTTGGTTGCTATTTAATATTTTCATTTTTATTCTCTTTCTTGGATCCACACCTTAATGTAATGGAGGTGTTCCAGGGTGCCATGGAATCTTAGAGCAATGCTGCCAGGACACCAGACCCTTGAACTAGTCTAGTCTCCTAGTCGAGCCACTTAAAGCTGAAATAACAGGCTAAGATGCATTTACTCTCTTCAGAAGGAATGTTCACTTCAGCAGAAGAGAGGGGACATTTCTAATGGTGATGGGCTGGAGAATTATCTGAAGGGCAACTACTGGGCAGAAGTTGTACCTGAAGCTGATACTGGTAGAGGATCTTACTCAGACAATGGCAGTGATGCTCAAGCTAACACTGGTTAGTTCTGCACAAAAAGTGGCAATGGAAAATCAGTTCTGACTATTTCATAACTTGTAAACTTTAAACATAGAAACAGAGCAAATTAGAAGGGTACTCACAGGTCATCTAGTCTGACCCCCAATTCCAACCGGCTCTGCTTATGACAAGCCTACCATGTGCATGTCCAGCCTGTCCTTGAACATCCTCACCGATGAGGCTTCAACCACCTCCTGTGGAAGCCCATTTCATACCCTAGAGATCCTAACTGTCATGAAGTACTTTCTGGCATCCAAATTGAACCTTGGTTTCCTGAGTTTTGCTTCGCTGGAGTGCATCCTGCCCTGCAAGGGAGAACATGTCTCCACCCACCTCCTTGTGACACCCTCTCACATTCCTCTATATAGCCAACAGATCCCCTCAAAGTCTCCTTTTCTCCAGGCTGAAAAGATCCAGTTCCCTCAATCTCACCTCATATGGCTTTTCCTGCAATCTGGCCACCATCTTTGTGGCCCTACACTGCACCAGTTCTAACCTGGGTATATCCTTCCTGTAATGTGGAGCCCAGCAATGAACACAATACTCAAGTTGAGGGTGCAGCAGAGTCATATAGAGTGGCAGTAATTGCTCTCTCGATCTAGAAGCCACACTTCTGACTATGCAACCAAGGGTGGCGTTTGCCCTCTTGACTGCTGCGTCACACTGCTGACTCATGTTTAGCCTGAAGTCAACCAGCACCCCGAGATCCCTTTCACAAGTGCTGCTCTCCAGCCACTTGTCCCCTAACCTGTACTTATGACACCCATTCCTGTGCCCCAAGTGCAAGACCTTGCACTTATCCACATTGATCGCCATCCTGTTGTCTCCCACCCACTCCCATAGTCTGTCCAGATCCTTATGGATATGAAGCACCTGTTCCTTAGTTGTGGCCACCACCCCCATTTTAGTATTGCTTGAGAATTTGATCAGCAGACTGGTCACCCCTTCTTCCAGGTCATTGAGGAAAAGATTGAACAGGATTGGTCCTAGAACAGAGCCCTGGGGGACCCCACTTGTCACTGGTCACCATCCCAATGATTCCCCACTAATAGTTACCTTCTGCTTTTGGTCTGTCAACCATGCCCTAATCCACTGGACAGTGCATTGGTCTATCCCCAAATTCTGCAATTTCTCAACTAGGATATCATGTGGCACTTGGTCCATGTCTGTGTTGAAATCCAGGGAAATCACATCCACCATGTTCCCTCCATCTAGCCACCTTGTGATAGAATTTCACAAAGTGGAATGGTGATGATATAGTCCAAAATGAAACAGATTTGCAGGTATGCTTGTAAATTAGCATATGCAACTGGCATGGACATGTGTCCTTTTGTCGACAAAGTATGGTGCTGCTGTGTAAAAGACTACCTACCAGGTTCATGGAGCCCTTGGTGAAGCACTGCATGATGCCACCCCTCCTCCCAGCATCTGCCCCGGCTTCCTCCCTTTCCTATCCCACCCACATAAGCTCACAAAAAGCAGCAAGGCAGGCAATGACAAGATCAGTGGGAAAGGGCCATCCTCCAATTCATATTTCTCCAAAACACCCTGATCTAGTGTCCCCCGCAAGCTTCCTGTGCAATTGGAAGTGCTTGGTGGCTTAAAATCTGTTATATAAACAGACAAACTAGGAACAATAGGTGGATAGATTGGCCTAATCCCAGGAGCAAACCGCTGGGCTGGTGGGCCCTCCCAACACGCTTAGCTTCCTGGCAGCTGCCCAAGGATGCCAAGGTATGGTTCCCAGCCTGCTCCGGAAATCCCTTGAAAAGTACTACCTAACGAACTGTTACTTGTGTTAATATGGCATGATCTTTTGGTGTTGTGGAGAGAAGGATGACTTCCTGCTTTAAAAACTGCTTCTCCGGAGAACTCAGACAAGAAACTCCATAACTAATGGACATGCACGCACACACGCACACGCACAGAGCTCTTGTTCCCTTTTTCCTTGGCAGGAGTCATTCAGTCACAAATCACACCGAGGCTGCCCCATGCTGCTCCAAAGGCATCCTGGTGTGCACTTGCATCTCTTTTCCTTCTGTAGCGATTCTCGCCCAGTGCTGCTGCCGCTTCTTCGCTTTTATTAGGGGTGCACTGTGAATTGCAAAGCTGCTCTCCAGCTATCAAACACAATATGTCCCTTTAGATTTTTATAGCTGGCTGTGCCCCAGGTGCTATTATTATCGCACCTAACATCACTCACTCGATATGATGGGCCCTGTCTTTCTAGTTATCTGTAATGGGCAGAAGATTTTGGAATCATTCTTTATCTCCCAGCTGCAGCAGCAGCATTTTCTCTCTAAGAAGTGACTCGCGACTCCCTCCTGCTTCCTTTGTCTCTGATTCTCTCGTATGCATTCACTTCCCTTTTGTATTATGCTGTCTGCTTTTTGTCTTATCTGTGTCGGCATCTGAATTTGTCTTTGTTTCTGTCTCTCTTCTGATTTCTCTTTCTTGGTTAGTGTTTCTTCAACTGAACTGTGCTCTTTCATCTTTTCTTTTTTTCCCCCTCAATCACCTTCAACCTGCAGGCACAGTCCAAAAGTCTATCCTATATGTACTAATTGCAAACTCATTCTCTAACCACTGGCTATGCCTGACAGGGGAGAGATCAGCAGGTGCAGAAGCCATGGTGGTTGGTGGATCTGATGTTGGTGGGACAGCGGATCCACACCGGGCTTTGGGCTAAGCCTTTCAAGAACTATCCATGGTGCTGAACCTGTGCTGGTGATACAAAGCAGGATTCAGCACCATGGATAGCTCTTTGGAAGGTCAGATAACTGTCCAGAATGGATACACCATTCCACCTATGCTGGAGCCACCAAACTGCAGTATTCGGAGGATCATTAAGGATATTGAAAGGAAGCATTGAAAAATCCCTAAGGGCAGAATCTGAAAAGTAGTTGAATGAGGATTGGGCATATTCCATGACTGTGAAACACCAACGGACTGGAGGGGTGAAACTAGGGCTGGGGTGGGGAACGCCCCCGCCCCCGTCCCCATATACTGATGGAACGTCGCATACTGGAAGACAGTATGGCTGGCCCTGAAGCCTAGATCCAAGCTGTGTTCTCAAGGGATGGAAGGCCAGCATTTCTCCTGTTGGTGGGATGCCCCTCCCAAATCATGAAGAACTGTCCCTCAAGAGGTCCAGCTGTGTTTTTCTCTGGTTTCTTTTACAAAGTAGGTGAAATTTTGGTGGTGGTTTTGCTGGGGATAGGAGGAGTGGATTAATACCTGTGCACAGTGATTGAGCTGACAGGGGACCAATAACAGAGGCTTAATTCAGATATAATTGATGTACTATCATTAATAGGTGATTCATCTGCCTAGTAGAGTGGATTTGAACCTGCTTTGGAGTGGATTACACTTGGTCTAAAGTAGCCTTTCCTACCATGGTGCCCTTCAGATGTTCTGGATGACAGTTCTTAGGATTCGTGACTACTGGCCATACTGGCTGAGACTGAGATTGACTTCCTAAATACCTGGAAGGCGCCAGGTCAAATAAGACTACCCTAAAGCATCATGGTTGCTCGGAGACAACAGTGTCGTGGTTTTGATGCTGGGTGAAGAATTTCCCCTTTCAAGGTCATTTTAAGAGCACTGGTGCTTTCAACTCTGTTTGGTTAATGTAAGGTTTTACTCTTACTGGTTTTATTGACCAATTCAACTTGTTCTGCAGTTGTTTTAGTCTGCATTGATTGATGTTGGATGTTTAATTTTTAACCACTCAAAGGACATCTTTGATTGGGTGGCATGAAAATGATATAAAGAAATAAATGCAATTACAATGATTTAGAATGTATTACTTTGATCTAGTTTCAAGTGCTTTTAAAATCAGTTTTATTTTAGACAAGGTTGTGGGTGTTTCTGGTTGTAAGGCTGCTCAGATGGCCTCATCCCCTTCCTCCAACAACCAGCAATCTTTTGTTGTCTTTCATGTCATCATCTCCATTCTAAAAGTTTGAAATGCTTTTTCCAAGGCTTAGTTACTCACAGCAAGAGTAATTATTGACACTACAATATATTGAGTTATTTATTTTCACCCTTACCACTTGTGCTCTCTGCTCATCACAGTAGTGTGACTCCCTCAATTAAGATCTCAGGCTGGAAAGTGATACTCAGCTATCACCAGATATACAGGAAACCTGGACTTTCCGGGTCACCCAAAGAGGACCATTTTAATGAAACTGATCAAGCTGACAAGGGCTTCTGGGAGTGAAAGCTCCAAACAACTGGAGAACTGGCTTCTGACTACTCTTCCAGTAGGTATGCTGGCAACACTCAGCAAGAAGCAGGTCTCAGAAATCCCAGAGTGACTGTAATTCAGTAGTAGAATCAAAGTAATGCCTTGTTCTCAAGGCACTTGTCTGCGGCCTATGTTACTTTCTGCCCACAAGTGTCCTACAAGGTCCTGAATTAAAACAGAATGTGGCATTGCTAATGGGAAAGAGGAGAAATATATTCCATAATTGGAAGTCAGCTTTGGTTGTAGAGTTATTGATCTGTTCCTTTTCCTACCCTACCATTTTATAGTTAGATTCATCAGTTGCGTTCAATATCCACATCATGACAAGCTAGTGAAATTATGTATGGGTTCTGGCTAGAGCTTTTTGAAAATGTCCTTTGCTCATTTAAAAGTCATGTTCAGACTCTTTTTGCGCACAGGAAGACAGTAATTGTGAAGGGTGCAGAGGTATGTGCAGCACCATCTCCATAAACCCCAGGCACACAAACGCAGTGCAGGAATGTTTGCAAAGGGTTCCCTGTCCTCATGCAGTGGAATACGGTTGTAACCTTGCTTGAATGTGGGGAGAACTCCATTGCCAATTTGTCCAAACATTTGTGTTGCATTACTATGTACTGTATTCTTCATATTGTTTTACCGCATGCCACTTCGGGATTGCAGTGAGCAAAGGAGAAATCCCAGAAGAGTCTAAATAAATAGTGGCATGAAAACATGGCAGTATGCCTCGTGCATGCATGAACTGGCCTATTTTCATCAGTGAAGTGCTGATGGTTTTGTTGCAAGGACACACCATGCAAGGGAGACTTTGCGCACACTAAATTGGTTTTAGTAAAGGTAAAGAAGATCACTGCTTGTTTGGGTTGCCTGTTTGACCATTGAGTCATCAGGAAACACAAATGCAGTTCTTAGAATGGCCTAAAACAGAGGAGAGAAGTTCAGGAATGGTTCCAATATCACAAGCAGACCAACAGGATGTTGTTCCAATAAGACTTTAGGAGGGAAGAGTTTCCGCTGTGCTCTTAAAAAGTGTGGTATTCTCACCTTTCTCGATTTGTGTTTGTTGGGCTTCTCATCGCAGAGCTTGCGAACTCTTTTGCAGAGCTTCTGTCCTGAAATAGAGGGGAGGTGCAGAGGGAGGAGATTTTTTACCCAAGTGCAAAAAGTTGTATTCTGATGTTATGTTATGTTATTTGTGAAGTCGTGCCCGAGCCATCATGACTCCATGGACAACACTCCTCCAGGCTCTCCTATCCTCCATCATCCCCTGGAATTCACCCAAGCCCATGCCCACTGCCCCAGTGACTCCATCCAGCCACCTCATCCTCTGCTGTCTCCTCCTTTTGCCTTCAATTGTTCCCAGCATTAAGGTCCTCTCCAGGTGGACCTTTATTTAAGTTTCATCTTCAGTATCTGGCCTTCTAAAAAGCAGTCAGGGTTGATCTCTTCTAAGACTGACTGGTTTGATCTTGCAGTCCAAGGAACGCACAGGAGTCTTCCCCAGCACCACAATTCAAAGGCCTCAGGGATTTAAAATTCCCTTTACTTGTGCCACTGCTGCCAGAGGTGGCATTGGCACTAGTGTTATGCTTGATGGGTGCTGATCCTTCTTCACTCCTGCACACAGTGACAGTTGCAAGTCATTCTGAGAGCAAAAGGCCAGCTGCCAACAGGCAGCCATAAATAGACACCCTGATGCTGCCGCCTGTCTTTTCTACAATAAGGAAGAAATGCCCTACTGGGGAGGGGACACTTTTGCTTCCCCCCGCCCCTGGCTCAAATTACAGATTGTTCAAATTGGTCCTGTTCCTCACTGTGTATATGGGGCAAAGGACTAGAGCTGTTGGTGTTGTGTACCCTTCCTGTCACCCTCAGGCCATCACGATTGCCACTAAAATTACAGTGATTTCATTGGAAAAATGGATGCATGGGAAGGATACACCTTCCCGGAAGACAGGCTCAGTAGCTTCCTGGCAGGCTGTTGAGGCTAGGGATGCTCAAATCAGTAAAACTCAGGTTTGCTGAATCTCTGCAAATCCCATCTCAAAGCTTGTTCTGACTTGAGTCAGGGTCAGATTGTGAGCACTGGCTTTTTCTCTTTTCAAACAATAACTCCATGTATACCTTTGTGTGCATTTTCCCAATCAGCTGAGCATGTCTTTGAAAGGTGCACATGCCTCTCCCACTGATTAGAGCATGTTTGTGTGCAGTTTTCAATGTACGCAAGTGGCCGAAGCATACCTTGGTCTGTAAATGACCTTGGAAGCTTGCAAAGGCATGAGTTTACACCACATATTGTCTCCAGTTTGAGGAATCAAGGCATGCAGGGCTGGCTCTTTCATATACCCTGTTTCTGTGCAGGCACATGCTGCTAACAGCTATTCAAAACTGGAAGCCAGATCTGGCAAGTAAGCAAGAGGCACACTCCCTGGGACCCTTGTTTCTTTGTAGAACCACTCCAATTTCAGTGGCAGCTATTTTTGGTGTGGCCCCTGCAGGGTTTTGTAGTGGCCCATGCAACCTGCCAACCTCTGAGGTTGCCATGTCCTGAACTCAAGAGACATTATCCCTCTCTTGGGATTCCATCACAAAGATGGTGGTCACCACAGGCATATTTAAGTCTGGGTCAGATGGACATTTTTCATTAACTGATGTCATCCTAGCATATTCCAGTTCACTAGCTATAGGAAAAAGCAAATGTGTTACTTTCTACAAAGCAAATGGTAAGGAGGACAGAAAATTTAAATTACAGGGTCAAGAAGGAGATTCAAGGGAAGGAACAAAGCAGTAGCAGAGCTTGTGATGCTGTAGCAAACCTCAAGCACATTTCTTTTTTATTTTCTTTAAAAAGTTTTAAATTAAGGAGTTATAATGGCAACAAAGCAAACTGCAAAGTATGTAATAAATTGCTTTATGCAGAATGAGAGATAAAATCCTCAATAGTGCTGGCAATCTATAAATGTTCATAACTTGTGCTTGCTATGTACCATTAATAGTTTACAAAAATATGATTTGAGTTTATTTGCCAGGGAGACTTGAGTCCCTTCAGACGGTAGTCACAGGCTGTATAGTTCAGTGATAGTTTGTCTCAGTGTTATGCAAAAGCCTCCTGTCCTTGGATACTGAAATTAAAGGTCCTGTTTCTGACAGTCTTCGGAGTTGCTGGCATGCAGGACCTGCCCACCGTGGGATAAAATGATTCCGGTTTTGAACAAGTCACCACCCATGTTTCACAAGTAAGATTGGGGGCTACCTGGTCCACTGTTTTGTTTCAGAGAGCAGCTAGGCAGATCCCTCTGGAAATTTGCAGGCAATGACTTGAAAGATGATGTTCTTGAAGCTGGAGGCTCCCTGGAGTGTATGTGCCTGATTATCTTTAATACTCTGGAGGGCATGATTGCAAACTCAGGGAATGAATCTGGCCCTCCTGGCCTTCCAATCCAGGAGAATGCCTCAGGTGGCCACTCCTCCTTTGCCAGCCCACCCCCCTTTTCTCCACCAACCAGGAATCATTTAGAACTTCCCTGGCCTTTTGCTGTTTCCCCCAGTTTTTAAAGGTTAAAATGCCAAAGTACTGGCAATAAGAAAAGTGGACTAAAATATGCTGGACTCTTTGGTGCCGCCTATTCAACAATGGTTTCCTCTCTCTCCAAAACGTGGTCCCCAACTTCAATTTAATGGACTTCAGGTTGGAAGAGACTCAACATACTTGTCTTAGTCTGTGCATGATTGTACCATTTAAGTCCTTTTAGGGCCCATTGGTTTCTATAGGTGAGGTTGACAGTGCAATCCTACACCTGTTTAGTCATTGTACACCCTACTGGAATCATCAGGAATTCTCACTTGTTTGATAAGATAGCAGCCTTAAGCATGTGCTTAAATTTCCCATTGACATCAATGGAACTCAAGAGGCCATAATTTGTCAAATCCTTTTTATGAAAGTCATCATAATAAACAGTCATCATGACTGTTCATATTATTTGTATGAAAAAGCATCCAGGACTGTATTTGTTCCTTGCAATATTCTTGGAGGAGCTGCATTCAGTGTCTGAATGTGGTTTGCTGTGTTAGGCTGCAGATGGAGAAACTACAAGAAGCTGCAGTAGCTGCCATCTTCGTAGCCTGACTAGGGATACGGAACACTGGAAAACACGTTCCATTTGTGCTTGATGGGCTTTTGATATATTCCTGATGTGATTGTCAAAAGCAGGCTGAGTCATGGGAAGTGGTTTTGGCTTCCTCAAAACTGCTCACAATTTTTGGGCCAAGAACTGTATCTCTACTTAAACTCACAATGGGTAGGAAGTCCTCTGCCATTTCTCTCATTTACATGGTTCTTGCCGAAAGGCATTGACTGGGTGGAAGGCTCTTACTTGGGCCCCTCTGTTGAAAGAGTAGGAATCCTTTAGGATACCAAGCAACTGGCCTTTCCTTTTATATACCCTTCAGATCTTCTGAGGAGGTCTTTGCTGGCATTCTGCAACCAACAGCTTGTTGTCCAGTAATGACACCTAAGAGTGCCCTTTTAGGAGTGGCAGCTACCCTCTGGAACACTTGTGTTCTCCTACAGCTGAAAACTGTGGTGAACTATATATATTTCTTGAAGACACACCTGTTTATTCGGGCTCTCCCTAAAGCATAATTCACAGTCTTGTTTTACTGTTGCTGTAATGTTTTCACTGTATTTATTTTTTTGTATTCTTTGGTACTGGGTTTTTACTTGCATCACATGTATGTCTTATGTCAGCAGCTTACATATCTTGTAATATCAAACAGTATAGAAGAAGGATAAATGAGTAAATCAATTAATCCATAAATCTTTGACCAATCTAACATCTAGCTTTCCTTTCTCCACCTCAGAAGAAAGCATTGATGAATTTAATTGCATTCTATTGCACCTATTGTATGATGCATGATGCTAGGCACTCTTGCTTTCTGTGAAGGTCCAGGTTGCATCAGGAGGCTACTGTCCTTTACAGCCCTGCTCTAGTTATGCTTCTTTCATGCAGTGTCCATGTGCTGTATCTCATAGGTACAGATGTTAGCAGAGCATGTTGAAGTAATGGGGGTTTGTTTTGCATCACTCAGCACACCCCAAGATTGCTCCCAATATTGTTATCTCCAGCTGCATAGGCCTTGGCACTCCAAGAAAAGGATAACGATTACCATGCAAACAAGGCTCCTCTAAAATCAACCCCTCTGGAGATGTAACTTCCTTCATTCCCACAAAAAGCAAAAGTGGAGCGGGCGGACAAACAGTAGCAAAAGCCAAGCTCACAACTCCTAAGAGGAGGTTCCACTGTCAAAGTCAACTGTTTTTCACTCTTAGCTGCTGCTTCTTTGATTCCAGCCAGCGGTGCTCCTTGAGCGGGGATGACTTGAACAGGCAATGGCTGAACCCTGATCCAGTGTGCCAGCCCACCATTTACCACACGAAGGGTCTCCTTTACTATCTCAGCATCCAAGGCCGAGCTCCAGTGGTGAGTCACTGCCATTCATGCTTCCATCTTCATCCAGCTATGCTGCCTTGTTGCCCTCTTGTACAATTGAATGCAGTTCTTGAGGACAAATACGGGGGTGGCAGAGGTCAGCTCACAAGCTCTATTGATTTCCAGAGCACCTTCAGCAGATTTCATGTGCAGCCTTTGCTCTGAGGGCAAGGCTGGGTCCCAGAAATGCAAAATTATGATGCCATCTTGAGAAGCATTCAAGCAGATTTCAGCCAGTGCAGAAACTCTTGAGCTGCTGCAAGCTAAGTCCACCACCATTCCAAATTTCAGCTTGACTTGTATTGCTCAAATGCCTCCTCCCTTCCCATGCGACATACTCCCAAAATTATCCAAGTGTGCTTGTATTGGGGAAGGGGAAGAATAACAGAAAATGCAGAAAGCTGTTGCCTTCAGACGTGAATTCTTAGAATCTTAGAGGAAGAATGCTTTCTCAGCTTAAGCTAAGAGTTAAACTACACTTCCTGGGGTTAATGTGATTTCTTACTGTACACTGATGTCTTCTGAGTATATTTAAAGCCTGCACAACTGATTCCAGAAAATTCAGCTGGAGAGAAGAAAAAGGATTTTGCAATTTGGGCTCCTTACAGAAAAAAGTTGGGACATAAATATAATATCGATAGCCTTTATATTAATTATATTTGTAGTATGCATTTATATAATAGTTATGGAACTGCTATAAAATATTGCATTTATGTACTCTAAATATACAATAAATGATAAATAAATCAGATAAATCATTTTTTACTTCTTCTGACTCATTTAGCAGGAAGACATTTGTTTTAAATGGAGTGCTTGAGAATTCTCAATAGCCTGTATTGGAGAGAGATGGAAACTTAAGGGAAACCATTGCATTTTGCCAGCCCTTTGGGCTGCTTTGAAGGATTATTAGGGGAAAAAGGAGCCTTTCCAAGATTTTCTCTGAAGGGCTTAGAAGGAAGCAAGCCATGCTGAATGGAGATGGTCAAGAATCACACACCAGGGGTCAAAGGACTTGGGGCCAATGTTCTTGCCGGAACAGCTTTCAAGGGATGTGGATGTGAGTCCAAGAAGGAGGAGAGGCTGCAATTTTCAGCTGAGGTGCCAAGAGCAGGGGACCCAGAAATAACCCAGGTGGAAGCTGAGAGTCACTCAGCTTCAGATCTCTTGGGAAAGCCAAGTGAGACCGCTAATGAGAGGAAGGGAAGATCAGGTGTCACTAATGCCAGGGTCCATGACCTTAAGATGGCTGACCAACTGAGAAGCCAAATGTGCCAAATGACTGGCTGTGCAGAAAAAGACAGCTATAAAGGTATCTGTTAGTAATTAGTGCTTGAGTGGGAGCAGAAGTGTTCAGTTCAGAGTCAATGTCTTACCAATAGGTTACAGTCCTTTGATGCCAGTGTTCTAACTATGCTTGTTGCTTTCACAACAGACTTCTAAAGTACATTCTGTTGGTACTTCTCAGCCAGTCGGACTGGCTTGCATTAACATATTAAAGCTCTGAGTTAGAAAGCCATTGTCTGAATCTCCCTGGAAGGAGGGAGAAAAGTACAGCCTTGACAGTCATTATCACTAAGTGGCTGGGCTGCAGCTCTCCACAGGCTGCGGCTAATCCCAAACGGTGTTGGAAGTTAGTTAGAACCCCGTTGCCCGACATTCCTCTTTCCAAACTGAAGCTGTTTACCAGGGTCACACCATCCCTACTTTGTTCCCAATTATATCAGAGTAAGTTGCTGGTGGATATATTTTCTTCAGGGTTCATTTTCCTTTCTCAGGTCAATAGGACTTAAAATATAGAACAGAGAGTAGCTGGCTGGTCTCTTAATGCAAAGTAATAGTACTAATCATGATGGGTTTAGAACAAAGGTAAGCAAACTGTTGCCTTGCAGATTTTTTGGACTGCAACTCCCATAATCCCCAAGCATTGACCTACACATTGGGGGATTATAAGCATTGTAGTACAATGCATCTGGAGGGCATCTGCTTTAGAACACACCAATTGAGGTGAGAGTGGTAGCATAATCTTCATGGCCAATGTGGGTATTTTATCTCCGTGATTCTAAGCAGTGGACCTCCTCTGCCATTTCACAACTACTGCAGCTACTGAGGTATTTAGGTATTTATAGTTAAGCCCTGCTTTTTCATTTCTCAGCAGCTCATAACCTACAGTAGTAGGACAATTGTGTTTTAAGTCTTCCTCTTTAAAAAGAACAAAAATCTTCCTGGCTTTTAAATTGCCAAAAGAAGGCTGAGGCAGAAATAACACCCCAATTCTCAACCCAAGGATATGATTCCTAATACACACATACAATTTTTGTGTGACTACACACTATCTTGCATGCAGGATTTGAGAACTGGGGTGTTATAAGAAAGGATAAATGAGAAACTCGTTGGGTTCCCATTTTAATACAAACTTACCAAAGTCCCTTAACCTATGTGTGAACCAGAATGTTGCAGTGATTCAGCAATATTCACACTTTGTGATGAAGTTTTCAGATCAGACAATATACACAAAAATGCATATACTATGGGCATTCTGTAGCATAGCCAAAAGTGCAACAAAGCTTGCACAAAACACATCGCATTTAGGAAAATCAATTACAGAAGTTGTGTTTATATAGGAAAATGTGAACAAAATATGCATATTTTGAAAAATAGGTCTATAGATTAAGAAAAATGCACCAAAATATATGCACATTTTTATACTGTCTTGGTTAAAAAATGCCTGATGTGACATGAGGACAGAACAAGCTTAATGTAGGAAAAATGAAAAAGTGAGCAGAACTGAACCTGAAATGTTCCTCCTCTGCCCCATCCCTGGCTGATTTGATCTCTTTGTGAGATGTTGGAAGATACGGTAATTTTCTATATGCTGGGGATTTTATGCATGTCAGAGAATGCAGTCACGGCAGGTTCCTCCTTTACATGGAATGATCAGTTGATTTGACAGAGACAGGAAACCTCTGAAAGTATACATGCCCCCATGGTATAATGTTTACTGTTTTGGGACACAGGAAATCTGGGTTCTAGTCTGTTATGAAGTTCACCGGATGACTTTGGGCCATTCAATGCAAAAAAAAAAAGGGAAGGTGAATCATGCAAAGCAGCAACAGTCTGCTTGCAAGAGGGAAAAGCCAGTATATGAATGTAATATAAATAAATACCCATGACCAACTTGTGTCATTAATCTTCAGAGTCCAGAAGGGCCCAGATCTGTGTCTGTCTGCCCAGAGTCCAGCACAAACTGTCAGCAAACCTTTCACTGCACGTGACCGTTGATTCCTTTGCCACACTCTTTCTTGGCCTTCAGGAAATGACAGGCTTTCAGAGAACTGGAATCTCTCTGCCTTTGAAGAGCTTATTGATTTTAGTTAATACATGCTCAACCCCCACCCACCTTTCTCCTTGCTTTGGAAGTATGTAAGGCCCTCTTTCCATTACTGTGTACAGCCAAGGATACAGATCACCGAAAGGTTTTAGTGAAGTGCATTTGGTTTCTTTTGTCCCATGGACGTGTGAACAGCAATATTTTTTTCCTCTCCAAAGAAGGGCTGGCAGCTTACAGAAGAAAAGTGAGATGTGGGAATAGCTACAGCTTCCTGACAAGTGGGCCAGTGAAGTGGGGTAACTTTTCCCAGGGAAGAAAATCCTCCCCGCCCACACGTACCTTTCTGTTATTTTTCCAGTGTTAGTATTGCCTGGACACCATTCTTAGGAGAGGAGAATATAATGCTAATACAGAGCAGTAACATTTGTAGGTCTGTGCAACTAGGCTGCCGCTATACACTTTTTGGCTGAGGTGAAAAATCAACAACCACTGAATCCTAGCTTAGCATGAGCAATGAGCAGATAGGATGGAAAAGTTCAGGCTTGTTGGCTGAAAACAGCCTACCCCAGATGACCCCTGATTGTCCACAGATGGCTTGCTGGTTCCCAGGTTCCCCCTTTCCCATTCTAAAAGGTTTAAATGACTGGTTTACTGGGAATAAGAGCTTATGCTTCCTCATGCTGGTACTTGTTTTGCTGTGTTTTTGGCCTCGTCTCTTATTTATTTAGTTGTTTATTGGATTGATATTCTGCCTTTTTTAAAATGAGAACTCAAAATGGCTTACACCATTCTTTTCCTGCTGCTCTCAATTTTATCCCCTCATTATCCATCCAGTGAGGTAGGCTGGGCTGAGAATCTGTGACTGGCCCAAAGTCACCCAGTTGGCTCCAAGGCTAAGTGGGAACTAGAACCACCTGGATTGCCTGAGTCCTAGTCCCTAACTCTTAACCTCTGCACCACACTGGTTCTCTCATTTCTGCTTTTGGCTTGATCAATCACTGGAATGTGGCCCTGAGAGCTTTTCCAAAGTTTAATTATGCTTTTGAGCAGAAAGAGGCTCCCCATCCATGTTCCACTGCACTGCTGTAAGCTAACTGGGAGATGCAGAGAAGCCCATGTTCAGGGAAGACACACAGCTCGGTCCTCCAACATCTTACTGGGACAATGCATCTGCAACATCTACCATCTTAGGTGGACACTTTATGCGTTTCCTTCTAGCAGAGAGAATGGGAACCGCTGTGCTTGTGTTATAGCTCCAGAGCAGCTACCAAATTGTACATTTTAGCATTTGACAGGTGAAACAGGGATCACCTTGTGTCCTCTTAAAGGGCCAGATATATTACCTAACAAACAGTTACACAAAGGGAGACTTCCACTAATTAGTAAAGTAACAGATTTATCATGACATAGGCTTTTGTGGCCTAAATGGGCTTTTGTCACAAAAAGCTAATCTGTGAGTCTTTGAGGTGTCATCAACAGACTTCGCTATGAAATTGAGGCAAAGATATGAGGAAGAATTAGGATCTTCCTATGTGGCTGGCGGAGCAAATGTTTTAGGGAGATACCCACTTAGAGAAATGTTGGAGATATTGAAGAACTTGTGAACAGCCCATGTGAGGAAATGGATTTTTATGAGCTCAACCAGGCATGAAACAAAGAGAGGCAGTGGAGGAAGGAGGAGAATTCTTCCCGTTCATGAAGGGTATCTAAACTGGCATCAAGGAGAGAGACTGGCAGCTTAAGATGGGGCTCAAACACTTGAAAGTACTATTATGGAATGAAAGATGGAGGATTCTTAAAGTCCAAAAGTAGGTTCTTCAATAATGAGGGGCAGGGGGAATCTCTGGATCAAAATGAGCAGTCACTTTGGTCACCACTAACAGATTTAGATGTTTCCTCTACTGTTCATGTACAAAATATTCTGCCATGGATTCATATGGAAATAGAAACATAGAAATAGAGGCCCCTTCAGAGTGAGTCAGAAGGGGCCTCCCGGGCCATCTCGTCTTTTCAGTAATCCAACAAGTGGACTCTGTGGACTTGAATGGCTTTTTCTGAGTCAGGTAGATTCTCTGGACTTGCAGCCCATTTTCCACTGTTGGGGTGTGTGTGTGTGAGGTGGGGGGATAATTTGTGCTAATTTTCATTGGTGCATTAAGCTCATTAATTATTAGTGACTAATGAGTATTAATACACCTAGAATGCAATTCCTGTCAAAAAGAATCCAATTCTGTCAATGAGGAAAATGGGAGGAAAGATTCTGATGTTTTGAGAAGCACAGATGGGAAAAAATGTACATTTATATTTCTGTTACCACTTTGGAATACTCCTTGGTCACACAACTCATCTTGTGTGACCAGTGCACTGGTATCATTCCAGTCTGTACCCAAGGGATTCCAGTCTGAGCCAGCCTCCACTGCTGCTTGCCCAGCTTTTCTCGGTTGGTGTATGTTCAGCTGACTCTACATCTTGGCCTATTTAAAAACCTTTGAATGATTCATAGTGTACTGAGTACCACAATGGCTCTGTTTGCACTTTTATTTGATATATCTCTTGTACCTTGTCACATTGCATTTGGGACCATCAGAGTGACGCACTGCAAGTCAAAGCTGCTCTGAAGTATTTCCTCTCATACAAGTGCATTGCCTTTGGTGCACCTGCACATGTATTTGCACGCACGTGCAGCAGAATTAACATGCATCTGGCCAATGCTGCTGCAGTGGAACAGTTTGCTAACATTCTCCCATTGCTAACAAACTCACTGCCTTCAGCAGGGGTAGGATAAGCTCCTTCTCTGCTAATCTGATAAATCCTGCACTGGTGAGTGAGGCCGCAACTCTCAGCATGCCAATAATGGCCCTATTATTTAGGATTCATCAGTGCTACTCTCTAGGATGCAAAATCATAAACTGGGAAAGCTTAAGTCATCTAGCAGGCTGCCATACAGAGCTTCCCTGGGTGCTTCCTTAATGGAGAAAGTTAGATTTTAACTGGGTAATGTGTAATCCTTTCAGTTGCTCAAAGTGTGCTAAATGGGCAGGTAATTGATACCCAGTGGAATTGGGCATTCCATCTCTAAATGGGACTCAGGCTATGAAATCCCCTTTGCTATTCAGAAGGGAAGTTGCAAAAGAAAAGAAAAGAAAAGAAAAGGAAAGGAAAGGAAAGGAAAGGAAAGGAAAGAAGGAAAGGAAAGGAAAGGAAAGGAAAGGAAAGGAAAGGAAAGGAAAGAAAAGAAAAGAAAAGAAAAGAAAAGAAAAGAAAAGAAAAGAAAAGAAAAGAAAAGCGACTCTGTCTTTGTGATCCAAAGCTGGAAGTAGCCAAGCACTTGGACAAAATGCTAAACTGTGTCTCTCTCTGCACTGAAACTTCCTTTAATGATGAACTTGGCTGTTCAGAAGGGACCATTACTGGATAATTGAACAAATTGCAGATGCTTAGTTGACAATGCATGAGCTGGAGACAAAGCAGGAAAATATGTACATAACGGGCTGGGTTCATTGGCAGCACTGCCTCCTCTTGGCTTTCTAGCTGGGCTGACCAGTGCTATCAGAAGAACAAAGAATGGCTTGCCAGATCACATAAAGGGACAGCCTAGGCTTGCAGCTATTTCCTCACTTAATTTATATCCTGTCTTTCCTTCCAGTAATGGTGCTAAAGGTGGCTAAAAATAAAAATAAAATCCAAATTAAAAACAAAATCTTAGCTAAAGCAGAACATAAAAATAAATAATTCAAAATGCAACTTGGAAGCAGAACAACAGAAGAAATAAAGTGCACCAGCCAATTTAAAAACAAGCGAACAAAAACATTCAGCAATGGTCCAGCTCATCTGCCAAAGGCTTGTCTGAATAAAAAAATGCTTGCCTGATAGTGGAAAGATACCAGAAAAGCATTTAATGGAGTTTCCTTTGCGGGAGTTCAGAACCTGGAAGTGGCCACTGAGTTTGCTCTTCCTCATCCTTTGTTTTCACCCAAAATGACTCTGATGGTGGCAGTACCAAGCAAAAGGCCCACCCAGGCTTCCCTTTCAGCCTGGTTCCCAGTGCTTTATAGGTTGTACCCAACACCTAGAAGTGGGACTGAAAACAGACCAGTGGTCTGCAAAAGTGTTGTTCCAAGGGAGCGACATGCTCCCTGTGACTTGCTCTGCTTAACAGTCTGGCCACAGCTTTCTGGATCTACCGATTGTCTGAACAGTTTGCCAAGGTGACCCTGTGTAGAGCATGCTGTGAGGGTCCAAATGGGCTGCAGCTGAGTCGCCTCTTCTATTGTTCCCAGTATATGTCCAGCACCTCTTAGGGATTCTCAACCCCTTCCCACGTTGATGCCATCCAGATATTCTGGACTGCAACTCCCATCAGCCAACTCCATTGTCACTGTGGCCAATGATGGAAGTTGTAGGCAGAAATATCTGGAGGGCACCAGCTTGCCAGTGGCTGATCTATGTAAAGCAGGGAAGCCTATCGAAAGACCGTGATAGCTGACAATCACCCAGGCATGCAATCTCTGTTATTTTTATGGCTGAAAAGGATGAAATACACTAGGGTACATTTTTGCCAAAATTTTCTATTTTCAGATTTTCTGGAATGTGCGTGCATACACCTGTGTGTCTATGGATTAAAGGATGCCCTCATATATAGCACCACTAGGCTTGTGAACTTCTCCCCAAGCAAGGTCCCCTTTAAATGTGGAGTGGATGCACGTGGTCCCTCCCTGTGCATAGCATCCGCTCTCCTGCCTGCTTGCCAACAGCCAGGGAAATGCTCACGGGATCAGCCCCATCATTCACATGCAGGCCACAGATACAGATGTGTTTGCACCAAATTCAAACTTAAAGAACTTCTCCAAATTCCACCTTGAGCCTTGTTCTGTCTCATGTTTTTATCAGATTGCTTGCCTTCTCTTTTGCTTTTCATAGACAGATTTTCCCAGTTGTGGGTCAGTTGTGTGCCTCTTTGAAATGTATGCATTCTTCTTTCATGAATAAAAGCATGATTGTGTGCATTTTTCAAAAGTACACATTTTTTTTTCTTTTGGTGAGCACAATATTTCCAAGCACTCTTGGATGAAACTGATTATCTGGACCCATTGCAGTCCGGCTTCAGACCCGGGTACGGTACTGAATCTGCCTTGGTCGCCCTGTACGATGACCTGTGCAGGGAGAAGGACAGGGGGAGTGTGTCCCTGTTGGTTCTTCTGGACCTCTCAGCGGCTTTCGATACCATCGACCATGGTATCCTTCTGGATAGGCTTGCGGGATTGGGGGTCGGAGGCATTGCTTTGCAGTGGTTCCGCTCCTATCTCAATGGCCGGTTCCAGAAGGTGGTGCTGGGGGACTATGGCTCTGCGCCATGGCAGCTATGCCATGGAGTACCGCAGGGGTCCATTTTGTCCCCTTTGCTGTTCAACATGTACATGAAACCGCTGGGAGAGGTCATCAGGAGGTGTGGGCTGCGGAACCATTAGTACGCTGATGATACCCAGCTCTACCTCTCGTTTTTCACCAATCCAGGTGAGGCAGTGGCTGTGCTGAACCGGTGCCTGGCCGAGGTAATGGGCTGGATGAGGGCCAATAAACTGAAGCTCAATCCAGACAAGACGGAGGTCCTGTTGGTTGGCGGATCGGGCTTCGGCGAGGGTGAATTGAACCTTGTCCTGAACGGGGTTGCACTCCCTCTTAGGGACAAGGTCCGAAGCTTGGGAGTGCTCCTCGACCCGGAGCTTTCACTCGAAGCTCAGGTAACAGCAGTGGCGAGGAGCGCTTTCCTCCAGCTTCGGCTGATTCATCAGCTGCGCCCCTATCTGGAGAACGACTGCCTTGCGACAGTGACACATGCATTGGTGACTTCCCGTCCGGACTTCTGTAACGCGCTCTACGTGGGCCTACCCTTGAAGACGGTCCGGATACTTCAATTGGTCCAAAATAGAGCTGCCAGGCTGCTGACGGGGACTGGACGTTATGTTCACATGACTCCAGTTCTCCGTCAGCTTCACTGGCTTCCCATTGAAGTCTGGGCCCAATTCAAGGTGTTGGTAATGATCTATAAAGCCCTGAACGGCTTGGGTCCTGGTTACCTGAAGGAACGCTTACATCCTTATATGCCCAGCCGCCCCCTGAGATCGGCGGGAGAGGCCCTTGTCCGGGAGCCCTCCGTGGAAGAAGTTAGGAGGGTGGTTACTCGGAGGAGGGCTTTCTCAGCGGGGGCGCCTAAGTTATGGAATGCGCTCCCCAGAGAGGTCCGCCTGGCGCCGTCGTTATTTGTTTTTCAGCGCCAGGCGAAGACCTTTTTATTTAAGCAGTATTTTAAATGTTAATATTATTGAATTTTATTTGGCCAGGGCGGCTTGTTTTATATTGTATGTTTTATATTATATATTTGTATTTTACTGTATATATTTTAAAATGTTATTTTAATTTTTTGTTGTAAGCCGCCCCGAGGCTCCGGCGAATGGGGCGGCATAAAAATGTTTTAATAAATAAATAAATAAATATTTCTTGTCAGTAAATCAAACTGCAAGCTCAGAAATACTTATTTTATTTATTTAGAAAGCTTCTATGCCACCCCATTCACCAAAGCCTCGGGGCGGCTCACTGAAATACGCAAGTTTCATTGTAGATTGGACCAAGGGCATGTTCAGTCCAGTACATATAAATGCAGTACCACCTTATAAAAATGAACTGGAATTATTTTCTCGTCCATCCCTACCCACAGCAATGAGGCTGTTGGTCCATGAGGAGATGACTCCCATGCCACCATATCATGTGAAAGGGGCTCAGAAATTTACTAACTGCTAACTGGATTGTTGTCCTGCTGCACTTCTACCTCTTTTTCTTCGGTAGCTTCTGGATTCAAAGGAAACAGTGCTAGGGAATTATAGACTGATCTCACTGCAGTTTTCTGCTTTCTTTTGGATATTAGCTTAAAGAGTCAAGCTATACCATAAAAATCTATGTTCATAATTTAGAGGTTTCCCAATACAGCAGTAAAGAAGTGGGGACATTATGTAGCACCAATATGTATTGACTTCCTATCTCAGCAAACTGGGTAATTGATTGTTCTGACTCTGGCTCAGGTCAATATTTGCCTCTTGCATCAATAAACCCTGATTTTTCACTCTGATCAAAGTCAATATCTGTTTATAGAGACAATCTAAATTGGGTCTCAATGAAAGAAAACCACCACCACCCATCTATCCCTATGACAATAGAGGTTAGGTTGTGGAACTCGACAGGCAGATGGGGTGGTGAGAAACACAACTCTCTGGCACAAATGTAGGTCATGCACTGTTCTTTGCTCCAGCAGGATATACACAATGAAATAACAGTGCACTGGAATCCTCACATAATTATGTGCTTATGCATTCCCACAAATTATCCTGCATAAGCTTTGAGTGTTAACAAAACCAAGTCATACTTAATGGTATTATAAAGTACTGATTCTTGTGAGGGGAAGAGGGGAAGTTTGGACTTAAAAAAAGAAGCACATGCATTGCCCAGCTCTTACTAGTAGGTGGACTGGAAATTGTCTTTTGAGGGTGTTTTCTACACTCCAAGTGTATACTGGTTTACAGTCCATGTTTTCTTCCCAGGGATTCTGGGGATGGTGATTATGTGAGAACAGGTGGGGTCTCTAACCTCTTTCCATGGTTTCCAATGGCAAATAGACAAATGGTTGACAAAGGCCTGTTGACAGCTGTTAGATGGGATGGGATGTTTAAGTTCAGAGACAGCAAGCTACTAAATGCTAGTAATGGGGAAACTTACCCCAAATGACTTTTCCTCCCCCTTTCATTTGAGATCCTGTCCTTCGTGCATAAATTTTCACACTTTGCAATACCAAATGGCACAGTTGTAAGTTTTTAAAAAAGGATGACATAATGTATCAGTGTGTTATGTATGGCTCTCCGATTGGTCATTTCCAGATGTGCTTTTTACATAAGCAAGTAATCAAAAGTGAAGGGATTGTAGAAAGAGTTCAAATGCCAACCTTTCCCTAAAGGATTAAAATGTAATTAACACATCTCCTTCTGGAAGATTAAACTGGCTAGCTCACCACATACAGAGAAATCCTGTAGTTTAGATGCAAGCTGTGTATACTTTGAAGTTCACTATCTGAACTAAACTGAATAACAAATTTGTGTGACAGGGATCCAAGCTTTTCTTAAAAGTGAGCATTGCAAAAATGTGAGTTTCAGTTGACGAAATGACTCCTTACAGTTAAACCACTACTAAATACAAGTTTTGGGAGGGATAACCAGGTAGAGTACCATGGTCTTCATGTCCCCTTGAAAGCTTTCCAGAAGCCTTTGGTGCCGCTATTGCTGAAGGAATTCAGTACCAGACGTGATAGAGTGGATGTGATCCAGCCTCTTCCTCCTTACATACATGTTCCAGAAAATTTATTTAGAATCTTTCCCTCTTAAGTATGTTAAGTCAGGCATTGTCATGCACACGTGCACATTCTGGCAAACCTCGGACATACACGAGAGGCTGGCCATTCTGGCAGGGCTGACAGCTCAGACTCTGGTAACGAGATGATTGTTGAAATGGGCCCAGTTCTTGCTGCAGCCCAAGGCCCTGCGTACCTGCCTGTGCCTTCTATGGGGGAGATCAGCTCAAGGGCAGTGGAGGGGGCCAGTCAACCCTGCCCATGGAAATGAGGAAGAGCAGCAACACCTGGGGGAGGAGATTTGGAGATGGGGAGTCCAGCAGGTGGGAACTCCAGCCTCCTTGCGGGTGCATCTGATAGTCTATCATCACGATCATCAGGTGGCCTAGTTGGGGTCTCTGAGGGAGGAGTGCAGGCGTGCTGGTTCCACCGCACTCCTCTCCCAGGGACAGGAGGAAAGCTTTGAGAGAAGCATGTCAGAGAGGGCTTGACATTTCTGTGCATGCCTAGAGACTTGTGTGCAAAATAGCAATGCTTGGCAAAGAAGCACTGGTGAGACTCTTCTTGCTGGGAGAAAGAAGTTCGACTCACAATAGGTGTGTTTTTACCCTCCTATTGGGAAAACGAGCAGAACAAATATGGTTTGCTGCAGGCTACTTAGATTGTGGAAGAAGCAATGTGCGCACTTGGGCACTTCTGATTCATAGCTGAGGATGCCTAAGGAATTCAATATTTTCTTATTCCAGTATGATTTGTGCCACAACTCTGTCTTAACTTTCTCTATCCTTCTGCACATTTTGCAATGCTATTCTCATCTCTCTCTCTCTCTCTCTCTCTCTCTCTCTCACACACACACACACACACACACTTAATTTAAATAAATGTAAAATATGGATTATTAGATAAAATATATTTACAAACATGTGAAAGAGACTGAGCTATGAATAGGGATAATTTCATTCTGTCCTGTTTTTGCTTAACAGTCCACATGAAAATGTGCTTTTAAATGCAATTTTGAATGTATTTTTCTTCAAAATATGCTATATGTTTAGAGATGTGCATTTTGAGAGATAATATGTTGTAAATCCTATTTATACACACACTGATGGACAGAAACAAAACAGACGTACCCCGATTCATAGCTCATAGCTCTTAGGGTGCATTTCCCTGAATGCTTGGGCAGCTAGATGGGGCATGCTGGCAGTTGTTTTTGTTAGACTTAGTTGTTTTTGTTGTTTAAATCTGTGTAGGATTGCACCCTAATTCATTAAAACATTTCTCTCCCACCCTTCAAACATGTTCCGGGTTTGCTTATAAAAAAGAAACATGCAAAGGAAATCAAAATGAAGTATGCATCCAGCATACTATAAGGATAATCAGAACAGCCGAAGAAAGCAGGATAAAACAAGTAGCAAAGGTAGAACAGGTTAGATTAACAGGGCCTGGATCCTGGCACAGTGATGATGGCTGGATGGATGAGGATGCTAACAATAAAGGGTTTCCTGTGAGCATCTGTGGGAAGGGCATCTCCCATAGATGGGAGGCCACAGCTAAGAATTCCTGAATTTTCCAGGAAGGATCTCCACCAGTTTTGTGTATGGCTACCAGGGGTGTGCAAGGAATCCCTTTTATGAGGAGAATCCATTGGATTCCCTGGCTTTAGCTTCCTGTACTCTGGTCTGCTTTGCAGCAGCAGAGTTCCTGGTGAGCATGCCCAGTGTCCACGAGGTGCTTGCCAGGAACCGAACCCCACGTGCTGTGTGGCAGCCCCGTTCTTCCATGCCCGCCACTGCGGCCACCAACAGTGAGGAGGGGGAAAGGCCGGCCACTCGAAATGGCAACCGGGGCATCCTTTCTCAGCTCCCCTCTTTTGCACTCTGCTGTTGCTCCTGATGGGAAAGGCTGCCGGGTGCACAACCAGGGTCTGCGAGCATCTGCAGACTTCCGCTTGGCTTGGCTTGCTTTGCATGGCCAGGCTGAGCATGAGGGAAAGTCTGAGGGTTCTGGAGGGAAAAGTTTGGAAAGCATTTGTACCAACTCTAGTGGCTACCAGTATTCTACCCCCACTGCGCTGCAGAGTGACATGGGAATCCCATAATAAAAATGCTGGTCCTCAGCACCCGCTCAGCTGGACTCAACAGTCCAGAACTGAACCCTTGTTCTTAACCACCTTTTACCTTCACCAAGCATCACATCAGCAGCTGCAGTAGAACCAACCCTTTCAGCTTCCATGCAGGGCTGTCCAGAGGCAATGTCACATACCACATGGTCAGGTGGGCAAGAGCATATTTCAGGCCTTTGGTCAGCAGGTAGCAGTTTCTTAGCAACTGCTTATCCCTCTTGGGTGAGACAACATTTAGTAACCTTCTTTTCTTCCACCTCCAGGTGTTCTGTGATTACCACGGCCATTCTCAGAGGAAGAATGTTTTCCTGTATGGATGCAGCATAAAGGAGACCTTGTGGCAGGCGGGATGCACAGTCGACACAACTGTTGTCACTGAAGATGTTGGATACAGGGTAAGGCATGCTTCCCAGAGACCACACACCTGCATGGCAATGGCTTGGTCATCCCTGGCCAATAATCTTCTGGACTCTAGTGGGGAGTGCTGACAGAAATGTGAGCACAGGGTTGGGACAAACCCTATTGGAAGCTGTCCCGCCAAGCATTCATGGACAACCCTTGTGCTCAGCCTGGTCTTCCAAAGTGGGCTTGAGCCAAGAGGAAGCCCATGAGTCCTTGAGGACTCCCAGTTTCACAGTTATCATGTCAGTTGTAGCAGCCCAATAGGCAGCTGCAGGTAGCACAGAAGAGGGACACTGTTGTGCACCCATTGTGAGGGACTGCTTTCCTGGCAAGCCCTCAGGACCATCCGTTGCAGCTGTTCAAACAAGTCGCTCTTCCTGGCACATGGGAGCAGTGCTGCTAGCGATCACGGGGGGAGGAAGGCTGCTTTCCTGGCAAGCCCCTTGTGGCTGGCCTTCTACAGCATCAGTTGCAGTGCTCAAGGAGTGGCTGCCCCAGCACGTGAGAGGGGCTCTGATTGTGCATTGTATGGGACTGGAGTCCAGGAAGCTGAGTTCAAGGAATCTGATGGATCCCTACCCCCAGGCAGAGTCCTCATGCATCCCTATATGTACAGAAGACTCAATGGGAAAAGAGTCCGTACATTTAAAAGGGGGCATAATTGATGTGAAAATTTGTGGGGATATGTGTGGATTTTCATGTGAAATGGAAAATATGAAGCTCACAATTGGATCTGCACTCAAATTGGAGCAGGCTTTGAGATGGGATGCAGAAAAGTTCAGGGAGTTTGAATTCTGCAAATTCGCACCGCTTGCCCATGGCTCTCAGTTTGTGGGAGCACCCATGAGAATCTCTCAAAACTAAATACTCTGCTGATTCAAATGGCTGAGGAAGGCTGCCATGCTGGTGGACCAGGAAAACGTTGGTTGTGTGTTTCTTTGTATGCGGGTTGAGCGTCTAAGGATTCCTGTTGGATTAGATCAAAGGTTTATTGGATGGTTGGGAAAAATGGTGGCAATCCAGATGTTGTTGTGTACAACTGTCATCATCCCCAGCAAACATGAGCAGTGATGAGAGATGGATGGTGATACAATCCAACAAGTTTTTGAGGTTCACCAGTGCCCCATCCCTGCTCTACAGATTTGTCTCTCCACCCCTATTAAAAGCCTTCTAAGGTTATGGCCATCATTGCATTATGTCTTGTGTTGCTTTGTGAAGTACTTCCCTTTGTCTGTCCTGATTATATTGCCAATCAATTTCATTGGATTGCCCCAAGAGGGATAAAATAAATCCCTCCATGTCCATATCCACATTCTCCTGTAATCAGCTCATTTGCACATGCAACTGAGTAGTGAATTAAGAATGGGGTTGTAGAGTCCTGAGATGGAAGAATGGACTTTATCATTTCAAACTCCTGAGGTTGGTATGTGATATTAATTAGAAAATTAACCCTAAAATTCCAATTGGGAAAAAGTAGACCCATGCACTATTTTCTTTTTTATATTAGAGACCAAATGCTGAAGAAGCCATTTTTCCCCCTGCAGTCTGAAATGGCAGGATCTCATCTGCCCCTTTTTCATGTGGAGAGCAGGGCTGAGTTGAATGGCCTTTACACGTGCATAGAATTGCAGCCATGCCCTTTTACACCCACCTACTGCCTTTTAAGAACTGTTAATTTGGGTAGACGTGGTGTGATGGATAAAATACAGTACAGATCTGTGACTGTTTTTGCCCTTTGCAGCAAAAAGGGGCAGCTGCATCTCCCAACACTGAAGTCTATCCTTAAGCGATCTTAATATAACATCCAGTGAAAGCTGAAACGTTGACCAAAGGGTGGATCTTATATGACCTTCTGTGGCCCGATCCCAGCTTCTCTCTCTTTCCCTCCCCATGTGCTTGGATGGGATAGTGGGGAAAAGTGATTACTGACAGCACAGCTTCAGTCCTTTTGGTGCAGTTGAACTTTAGAAAACAATGGAGACTTGACAAGCACACAGAAAGAGTCAAAAGGCCGCCTTCTGGCAGCTGCTTCGTCTTGAACCTGCAACAGATGAGTCAAACGCAAGCTTATGTTGCAGACTGACGCAGGGGTCCTTGACTTGTGGGAGCACCTGTATGTTAGGTATCCACTTTCCGAATTGGTGAGCTCCCATCATCTTCCAAACTTCTCCGCTGATCTTTTAGCTGCAGCTGGGTTGTGGTACCTGTGGTGCGCCAGATGTTGCTGGACTACAATTTATTAAATTATTTATTTGAGCTATATTGCACCCCATTATCCAGAAAGGCACTGAACATGCTGGCTGAGGCTGACTGGAATTGCTGTCCAACTGCATCTCCGTGACACAAATTCCTCCATGACTCCGATACAGAGTCCTTTCCTTTTTTGGTAGCATGACCCTCTGTATAGTAGGGGTATAGGTCCTGGGGTCAATTCCGCCCCACCATGATTCCTCAGGCCACACCTCCTCTTCCCCACCCCTTTCTTCTGACCACTGACTATTTGTGGTTTCCTGGCCTTTGCACTTCCCTATTCTATAGTCCAGAAAGACTCACTGTTTGCATGATCAATATTTAAACTCTTAGAGAAAGTTATGAAAGGGGCAGAAACCTTCACATCTGGATTGGGGCAGATTGGCCTGGTTCCATTTCGTGACCTCGTCTAAACAACCAAATGAATGTTCTCGCTCATTTCTGGTTGCTGCTAATGAGTCCTACTTGTGGAAGTAAACCATCAGGGTGCCACAGAATTGTCAGTGGGTATTATAATTGAATATTACCCAAAAGGAGGAAGTCTATGCATTCAGTGCAGTTGTAAGTACTTATATAATTCCAGAAGGCATGTGTGAGAAAGGCCATGTAAAAAGAACTTTTCAGACAGTAAAAATGAATAAATAAGAAATCTTCCCACCCTTCAAGGTGCAGTCAGAACTGAGCCTTTATTTTTCAGAGACATCCTGAGGGATTCGGACTCAGCTCTGAATGCCCCTCCAAATGGGGAGGAAGGTTCCCCCTCTTCAGTGGCCTCCTTGCAGTAGAGAGTGGGCAGAGGAGGGTGAGTTCTTCTCCTTAACAAACATTTGGTGCAGTGTTACAAATGAATCTCTTTGTGGTTGGGTTTTTGGTGGAAAATGTACAATTAAAAGTTAATTAATGAGAAAATAAACAGAGGGGAAAGAACCATTAGCTTGAGATCTGAGAAACACGGATAGAACAAACAGAATATTAAATTCATATTTGCTAATGTTTACAAATGAGCACTATACACACTTGTTCCACTTACCTAGCAGGAGTTTTATTGAATTAACATTAAAAAGGTTGATTATAAAGACAAATTTTGCTGTCTTAAGAAAATAAATTGGACTGGGGTATCTGCATATAGGATTTTTCTTTTACCGTTGTGTTTGGCAAAGACTAAACTTCCGCAGAGGATTTAGAACATGTGTAAGGTTTCTGGCCTTTGTGTGTGTCTGTGCATGAACATCAGCCAAGATTGGTAGGGTTATGGAGCATCCCTAGAACATTCCCTTGTGTTTCAGAGGAATGTTGACAGTAGATTCTCAGCCAGGATCAAATCCAAGGCAAATCTCCCTTGAGTTCCCAAATGAACCCATCAATCATTGAATACTGACTTCTCAGGAACTCCAGTCGAAAGAACTAAGGAGCTAGGACCCAAGACCTTGAAAAAGGACCTCTCTTGCTTTTATTATTTGCAGACATTAGCCAATAGTCACACTTATCTCCATGCTGTCAAAAGCGAAGCGAAGTGAAGCAAAGCAAAACTGATATCTGCAGATCAAGCTCTTGTTAAAGGTAATCAAATTGATTGATTTGATTGATTGATTACCTTTTTGATTGATTACCTTTAATCAAAACTCAGGTGGCAGCTTGTTCAGAACATCAATGGGAAAATATAATGGAAACTACTCACAGTCTTCAAGACATGAGAGAGAAAGAATGCAAGAAAGAGGCATGGGCGATGCTAGGAATGGTCATTTTCACTTTCTCTCACACTTGACTTTCTTAAAGCCATACCCATGTTCTTTCTCCCCAGAATTTGAAATTAGTGAATTCTTTGAAAAGACAAACAGGAGCAAAATTGCCTCCCACCTGCAGCAGCCAAATTCCAGAGCTGCTGCAGTTCCCAGCATGGTAAGGAGTGTGGCACACTTCCCTGCCATAAAGATGAGGAGCCTAGGAGACAAATAGGTTAATCTGGGTTTCTCCCACACAGGACTGGAATTCCTTCTTCCCAGATATGGAGAACTTTGCTGATTTGGGTATGTTTTATCAGCATGAAATTAAATGGACTTTTCATTCATTTCTGGTTTATGCATCTATAGACATAATTTGCTTTCTCTGTGCTAGCTGTCTCCACCAGCAATGTGTGAGAATTTTATTTCAGTTCATTTTTCAAAAATAAGAATTTACTGCTATTCAGAAATGCCTACATGTTCAGAAAGAGCTTTGAATTTACAAAAAATCAAATAGATGATTTTTATTCATCTGTCACTATTTTACTGACTGGCCAGTGTCCAATGGCATGCATGGATTCCTGATGGCATTCTAAAGCCTTGTGTGTGAGCGATATGCGTTCCTGTGTCATCTTGGTTGCCCTTTTCTGCACCTTGTCCAGCTCTAGGGTATTTTGTTTGAGACTGGGCAATCGGAAACATGCAGCTGTTAAAGATGGTTTCACCAGAGATGGCCATGGTGGGGGCATTACTGCACGGGTCTTTCCTCCAATGAACAGTGGGACTGGCAGTGCATGAATTAGGCACCAGACTCAGCCGATGGGTGAATAAGTGATGTTCCAGAGCTCTAGGACTCTCTGAATCCTGTTTGTGTTTATGAATGCTGCCAATGTTGCAAAAATGGGGTATTCATGCAAATCTTCAAGAATTTGCACAAATCTGCTCATTCACATCAATTTTCTCCAAAGTGGAGTGGTCATTCAGTCCATGACCCCACTCTAAGGTGGGGGTCATTTAGTCTCTTGAAGGAATTTGTGCAAACTGAACTGGGAATCTGGAATGAGATGTATCTGAGGACAAGTTGGAAACATTTTCAGTGGACACACACTTCTCTTTGTGTGAAGGGCTTTGAATTGGGGGGGGGGGGCAGCATTCTCTCACAGTCCTAACTGGAATAAATGTACTCTTGCTGGTGAATCCTTTCTGAAGCAGCCCATGTTGGACTGGGCATACTGAACAGGGAGAAAGGAGATGCAGGCCCCTTTAGTACCCCTCATTGTGCATTGGTGTTGTACTGGTATTGTGCGCAGGTGCACAGTCCAGTGCCCTCTGCTGCATATGCATGCAAGCCTCCAGATGCAGAAGCAAGCCCACTGCTGTGGTGCTTCATGCCATGCATTTACTCAAAGATGAAGTGTTCAGGAGGGAGAAGAAAGGAGGATGGAGTATCAGGTGGAAACAGTGCTAGTCACCCTGAATTGCTGCAGACCTGACAGAGAGCTGCATCTCCTGGGCAGTATAGAAACTGATGACAACGGGTACCTGAGCACAAGAAACAAGTATGCATCATTTCTACTAGTCCATTGGAATGACAGTTTGCATCTTGTGTGGTGTGCGTGATTAGAGAATGTGGTTCAACTTGCCTGCCTGTTATTTGTCAGTAAGCAGGACCATACCTGTGTGCGTGTGTGTAAGAGTGGTAGGATGAAGGATGTTAAATATAGTCTAAGTGGCACACCAGTTTCTCACTGCTGCGAGTTTTAAATCGTCCATGTATCTCTCAGCTCCATCTATTGCAGGTTTCTCCTAAGCACTGAGCTATGATCTCTTAGTGTTGGTAAATAATATTAACTGTAGGCCAAAATGATATGAAGCATCAAAATCCACTGACAAATGAGAATGAAATGTGAAAGCAAAGAAGCAGAATTCACAAGAGAAAAGAATTCTGTTCACTGTTGTAACTATAGGTGGCATTATATGCTCAGGTAAAAAGTGGAGTTCTCTCCCTCTCTCCCTCTCTGCTAAATCCTGCCCTAATTGATAGTGCACCACTTTAGGAGACTATTTAGTGTATAAAGTATACATATACATATGCATTCATATTCATATATATAGAAGATATACACAGATATTAGAAAGATACAACTGATTCTCAGTTATCAGCTGTACAAAATTCAGAATACCTAGTATTACAGACCCATAGTAGATACTTCCCTTCCCCTCCTCTCCATTACTAAATGTTAGGAATGCACAAATCTTTCTATTTCATTATACTAACATTCACATTTTTTTCAAGCACAATTTAATGGCTTCATTTCTGCAGCAGTTTGCAAATGTTTTAATCTGCAAAGTTTTCCTTTTCTTTTTAATCCCCCATGAAAATTGGCATACATTTACATGAACATTCGTGTACAATTCTGAATGCAGTTTCCACTGCTATGTTCATCTTTCAAGCCATTTCCCCTAATACACAACTTTTTGTATGCCATTACCCTCCCCCTCCCATATGTAATAATCCCTAAATTGTGTGCAGTCTTTTTTGTTTGGAGAACTGCATTGTAAAATTAATGAGATGCATGGAAATTAAGTGGTAGTAGTACCCCAGTTTGTGTATTGGTGTTGTACTGGTATTCTGTATAGGTGCATCTCCTGAGCAGTATAGAAACTGAGGATGATGATGATGATGGGGTGACTCCAACTTCCTTCCCATGCCTAGCATGCCAAGCATGGCTCTTTTTGCACAGTTTGTGAGGGGGCTGGACGGGGCCTCAGCTCTTGCAGGCTTACCTCCAAGGTCACAGGGCCTCAGAGCTGAAAAAAATAGAGAGTAGGGTTGGAAGGGGCTAAGAAGGCCACTGGGTCCAACTCCCTGCTGGTGAAGGATGTCAAGTCACACCAGCCCACTCTGATGACTGTCCAGTTTCGCCTTGATTGTCTCCAGTGTGGGAGAACCCACAACTCTCTTAGCAACTGGTTCCACTATCATAATTCTCTGACAGGTAGGAAGTTTTTCTCAATATCTAGCCTGAATTTGGTGTGCTGCAGTTTAAGTTCATTGCTCCATGCCCTACACTCAAGGATGAGTGAGAAGAGCTCTTTTCCTTCCTCTTTATGAGGAACTTGTAAAGCGCTACCGTATCCCCTTGCAGTCTTCTCTTCTCAAGGCTAAACATGACCAGTTCCTTCGGCTTCTCATCATAGGGCTTAGTTTTCAGACTCTGCGCCATCTTTGCTGCCTTCCTCTGAACCCTTTCTAATTTTTCTGCATCCTTTAAACCTGGGTGCCCAGAATTGAACGCAGCATTCCAGGTGGGGTCTGACTAATGCAGAGTGAAGGGCAACAAGTGCATCTCTTATTCTGGAACTGATGCTTCTTTTATACATCCCAAAATAGCCTTTGCCCTTTGTTGTGGTTGCATCACATTGCTGCTTCATCTTTAGCTTGTTCTCTACAACTCCAAGGTCTTTTTTTTCAGTGCTATTGTGCCAAGTATTCCCCATTTTATACTGATGCACTTCCCCCACCCGCCATGGTGAAGAACTAGGCATCTGCCCCTGTTGAATTTCATTCTGTTGCTTTCTGCCCAGCATTCTAGCCTCTCTAGGTCACCCTGAATCTTCTTTTTGTCTTCCAGGGTGTTAGTCCTTCCACCCAGTCTTGTGTCACCTACATATTTAATTATCATTCCTTGGACTTCCTCATCTAGCTCATTAATAAAGATATTGAAGAACACTGGTCTTGCGCTGAGTTCTATGGCACCCCACTCATCAGCTTTCTCCAACTTGAGAAGGTGCCACTGTTGAGCACTCTCTGTGACTGATTTTGTGGCCAGTTGTGGATCCACCCAATAGCAGTCCTGTCTAGCCCATTTTTGATTATTTGTTTATTAGGATGTTGTGGGGCTCTTTGTCAAATGCTTTGCTAAAGTTAGGTAAATTATGTCAATGGCATTTCTGCTGTCCATTGCCTTCAGTGTCAGGAGACAAGAGAGTGCCCTAGATTGTTTTGCAGTCAAATAGGAACCAAACCATTTTCTCTCCATCCCCATTAGAAATATACTTACACAGGATAATCACTGCTGGACCAGACCAAAAATTATGCCATGATGGCCAATCAGATGCCTCTGGGGTATTTAATTAATTAATTAATTAATATCCTGCCTTTTTCCTACAAAGGGCTCAAGGCAGCTTACATCTCTTCCTCCATCTTATCCCCACAACAACAACCCTGTGAGGTAGGTTGGGCTGAGAGTCTATGACTGGCCCAAAGTCACCCAGTTGGCTCCATGGCTGAGCAGGGACTAGAACCCAGATCGTCTAAGTCCCAGTCCCATGCTCTTAATCACTACACCACACGTATTGATCAGGGTGACATTTATGCCCCAATGTTTCCCTCTTACAAGAAAACCAAAGTGGTGTACATGTTTCTCTTCCTCTCCATTTTATCTTCACATCAATCCTGTGATGTAGGTTAAGTCAAGCATCAGTGATTGGCCTTTATGGTCTAGGTCTCCCAAATCTGAGTCCATCACTCTCGCTATTACAGCATGTTGGCTTTCGCACATCTCTGGTTCTCATATTATCTCTGAACATGAATCTACTGCCCATCAAGTTTGGTGTGAGTGATGATAACTTCTGCTCCCCATCTTTAGAGCCTTTCTCCCTGGCATCCATCTGGCTCCTTCTATTGGTATGATTAATCACCTGATAAAAACTCTTCAATTTGTAGATCTCCCTTTTTTACTTTCCTCTCTATTTTCCTATCTGTGCATGTTCTTCTCATTTTATGTGCAGGTCCTCATTCTAATAGGCAATCTAGAATTGATGTTGTTGGCATCCTTATTGCTATTATTACATATTTATGGCACTTTTACCCATGTGTTTAGAATGTTTCACATTGTGCAATACTACTTCAGTCTGTTTACTTACCCCATATATATTCACCAATCAAAGATTAACTAATTTCCTTGTTACATTGGTCACTTTGGCTTTGTTACTACTTTGGAACAAGTTCATGTATGTCTATAACCTTGAATCATTTTTGTTTGCCAGCAATTTCCCTTCCCAGTAACCTTGATTTGACTTGCACAGGCTGTTGCAGCAGGGCTCCCACTGAAATGACTGGATTTTCATTCTCCGCTCCCCTTCATTTCTATAATGAAAAAGAATGTTAGGATATATGGGAGTTTCATCTCAGTTCACAAATCACTGTAAACTGCCCCATTCTCAAACCTAAACAGAAACAGGAGCTCTTGATCTCCGAAAGTGTTTGGCCAGTTCCCAAGCCTGTATTTATATTCACAAAATGTGCAGTTTAAAAATGGACAACTTTTGAAAAATGCACACATTTTCCCATTCAAATGCACTGAAAAACAGGTTGCAAATGAGAACTGGAGCAAGCCAAAATGTGCGTTGAAGTAAAGTTTGGAGAATTTCTGTAAACTCACACTTCCCTGGTTCTAGCATCCTAAAAGGATTGAACAATTGGAATGCCTCTTTTCCTCTGCAGAAGCAACATGTGAGGACAAGTGCTTCAGCCCTGTTCCCCATTGCTGCCACATCCACCCCCCTCCATGTGAACAGCAAAACCTCCTCTTTCTGCGGAGGCTCTCCCCACTACCAACAACCGTCATTTTCCAGAAGACTGGCTGAACAGGTGTATGGAAGGCCAGGCAAAATGTTCTGCTATTCGCACATACCAGACCGATGAGTGATTGGCTTGTTGACCTCTGTGAGAGCAGTTCTGGATCCAGTTTGGATCAGGAACATGGCAATTTAAGAAAGCAGGACTGAGGCTGAGGCTTTTAATTGAAACTCCATCCCCATGGAAGTGGAAAGAACAAACAAAATTTACATTGGAGGGGGAGGGGATCCAGGGGAGGGTTTCTTCTGTTTTAAGTTCCTCACATGGGGTGGTCGTTGGAGGAAGGAAGCTTAAGTTCTCCCTCTTGAATCTATCACCCTGCTATGCATGGTTAAGAGAATGCTTGATGCGGTCCAGCAGAATCTAGAGAAAATAATCTAGAGGCACATAAACCTGTACAGTAGGAATCCTTCTCTTCATTGTTCAGGCAGTGGGTGAAGTCAATAGTTTGTGTTGGACCATCCAAAGGGATTATCCATGATATGGAATTTGGATTGGAGATAGCCCAGATCACAGCTAACATTCTTAACTACTTTTTTACAATTCAAAAGAAAAAAGTCCGATGAGAAAAGATTTTGCTGATGGTGGCATCATTCTCCGGCTTGCAGACCCTGCCAAAGATTTTGGATAAAGTGGCTCCCGCATTCCTCCTGAGCAGCTGCAGCTTTCTGGTGGAGAAGTCGCGTGCCTCGACAGCCCGGGTGGTGGTCTGGCAGGAAATGGGCGTGCTGAGGAGCTACACCATGGAAAGCACCTATTGTGGTTGCAGCCACGGTCTCTACAAGGTACGCCAGTGCTTTCTGAGCAAGTGCTGCTTACATAGTCATTACAATATATGTTGCATTCTCTTGAGAAGTTATTCTCTTGCAGAGTTCTCATTTGTATATGCTTCAGGGTGACTGGCCCAGCCTCAGGAGTAGGCAGGATTGAACCTCAAGGACACAGACCTCATCAGGGCCCCTGGCAAGAGCAACCTGAACTTGCTGCTGCTCCTTCCTGTTGTTCCTCCTTGTTCTCCTGCTCCTTGCTCTGGCCCAGATGATGGTGGGGGTGGTGTGAAAAGTGGTGGATGCCCCCCCCCACAGCTCCTTGGTTCTTTGCCTTTCAAGCAAAGAGAGCCAGTGTGGTGTAGTGGTTAAGAGCATGAGACTGGGACTCAAGCGATCTGGGTTCTAGTCCCCGCTCAGCCATGGAGCCAACTGGATGACTTTGGGCCAGTCACAGACTCCCAGCCCAGCCTCCCTCACAGGGTTGTTGTTGTGGGGATAAGATGGTGGAGGAAAATGATGTAAGCTGCCTTGAGCCCTTTGTAGGAAAAAGGCAGGATATAAATCGGGGGGAAAAAAGCAAGCTGGTAGAAGCAATGATGAGAAAGAGGAGGTTGAGGAAAAAGAGGGGAAATACTAGCTGGTGGCAAAGGTTGTACCCGGAGTTGACACTGACTCTGGGTGTTCTGATTATTTTCTTAACCATTTAAAGACCACATTTTGGCACCAACTCCCTCAGAAGGTATATATGATACTATTTCAAAACAAAACACCACCAAGCAAGTAAGCAAGCAAACAAAAACCCAACCCAACCCAACCCAACCCAAAACAAAACAAAACACCCACAGCAAGAAGCCACAACAGCGGAAGAACAGAAAAAGCTAGCTGTTGTGCCTCATACCTCATACCATATTCTAAGGCAGTTGGAGAGAGGGATGGTTTAACCTGGCATCCTGCCCTGAGTCAGAGGCTGGACTAGAGGTCTGCCTTGGCCCCTTCCAACTCTACTATTCTATTATTCTATCCCATTGCAAGTAGCCTCAGATGTGTAGGAAGGGAAGGAAGATGTGCAACACACCACAACATGTTTCTGCTCTTAAGCATTGACCCTCTATGGTGTGCAACTCCATGTTTCTAGCCATATCTAGCCCTGCCTTAGGTTTCTCAAAAGTGTCCAGTGAATGCCTTTCAGTAAATAACATAACAAGAGTTGTGTCCAGTGTTCAAGTAATTTCTGTATAAAGGGAAGGTGGATTGAAATAGTCCTTGATGCTCGTTCTCCCCAACTGATGACAGCACTCTGCTGCACAGACCATCAAATTAGCCTAGAAATGTCACTAAAGGCAAACAGTCGCTGCAGTGCCTTCACTGGAAGAGGACAAAAAACAGTATAGAATTCACCAGCCAGGGACACTGAGCAAACACTTCCATTACTTACTGCACTGGCCCTTTCATTCAGTCCTTCCCCTTTGTGGACATTTTTATTCTCCCCCTCCCCTTCTTCAACACAAAAGTACATAAAAAACTGTTGCTTAATTCACAAAATCCAGACTTATATCGTGACTCAACTCTCATAGGATTGGAAGATGCTGAGAAACTCAACCTGCTTGCTCTGGGTGGGCTTTCTGAACCTTGGCAACTTGAGAGATGAAAATGGGCTGAATCGGTTTCCTCTCCACCCAGATTCCACTTTTGAAGCAGGCCATGATTTAAATATTTTGTTCTTAAGGTCAGAGAAATTTGCACAAATGGTGGCCAGAATGTATGCAAATTGCAGCTGGAATTTCAGCCAGTTGTGGCCAGAATGTATGCAAATTTCCCTGGCCTTAAACAGAACAACACAAACTGCAGCTTAAAAGTGGAAGCTCATGTGCTAGTTCTTCTTAGAACAGAAGAAGTAGGTACCAGCACTGCATCAACAGAGCCGAATTTGGGGGATACTGATTCTTCACACTTCTTTGGCATTCATGTTGATAGTTAAAGAGAAATGACTAGAGATGTTCTGAAACTTTTCAATTTCTCATGCAAGAATTGTCCAAATGGTATTCTTCTTCTGCAGTAATAATATCACCATAATGTAAATAGTTCAAAATCTGATGCAGTTGAATGGCACTGCAAATTCTTCTGCTGGAGTTGAGCTTCCAGTCTCCTGGGGACGAGGAGACTTGAAGAGCGGGATGTTTGAGGAATTCATCTAGGGGTGAGATTCCAGCAGATACCCTGGGCATGGCTCCGTGGACTGGATTTTGTTTGCAGTGGCCCTGAGTCTGTGTTGCTGATGAGCACCTGCCCACCCACACACATTTTGGGACATTGTGCAGGTATCAGGCCCCATGTGCTGTGCTGCTAGTTGGGTGTCTGCACCGGCCTAGCTGGCCAAGAAGGGCTTACCGGGAATGACACCATGCACAGACACTAGCCACGCTTCTTACCCATGCAGCTCCTGACACAAGATAAGGGTGCCAGTTGCACAACTAGCACTGTATGAGTATTTGTGAACTTCCTCTTTGCTCAGCTCCCTTCAGAAGACTGGGTTGAGCAGAAGAGGAGCCCAGGAACACTTGGAGGGGTGGATTCCCACAGGGCTCATCCCCAGCTTCCTGAAAGACCCTTGTGCAAAGATCTTGTGCAAAGGAAAAGAAGAAGCAGAGCCAAAGAATAGATGCTGCATTAACAAGGAGCACTTGTAATTTAATTAAACCAAAGCTCTAACCTTCAGAAGGGCAAACATTAGTCCCTGCAAACATATTCCATTCATTCCTCTGATTAAATTACACATGCTTCAACCACAAGTATAAATTACACAGACCTCTTACTACAAGTATAAATAGAGCATAATGATGGTGAACAGTTTGTTCAGTTTGCTTTCAGCTGAGAAAGAACCCAAATTTGCACATTTCTTGTGAAACAGGATGGAAACAACTTGAGCATTAACAAAATTCAAATGCGGAAGAAAGCAAACACTGACAGATTTATCCAGCCAGGCAGAGGGCAGAGTGAGTGAGTTCCTAAATGTCTGGCTTTAATTCCCTGTGTGTACAGCTACACCCCGGCTCTGGGTTAGGACCACCACCATTTCTGACAAGCTTCTCATCTTTAGGGCTGTGCAAATATACAAAGCTTGTTGAGATTCTCCAAATTCCATCTTGAAGCTCATTCCAGTTGGGGGGCTATGTGAGCTTTCTTTTTCCTTTTACATCCATAGAAATGTATACATTCATCTCCCATTGATTGAAGTATAATAATAGCCCCATTATTGCATTTTTATTTTATTTTATTTACTTTTTGCACTCTTTGATATGTTCCATATTAACTTTTAGGTATTCTTAGCTGTGGTGGAATGGGAGCACTGAGAAATTTATGCTGTTTGCATTTCAAATTGAACTTACCAAAGTTGCACATGAACTGGAAAGCAGTTAGAATCTGAAATCTATATTTTCCTGAAGCTTGTGGAAAGAGAAAGAGAGAAAGGCAGGCAGGCAGGTAGGCAGATCCCCAAAATGTGATCATTTGAACATGTGTCCATGAAAATATCCAAATTTGAAACAATGTATGCAGAAAAGCATATATTTGGGGAAATGTGCACAAACCTGTTAATTCATTGGACAAATGCTGATAAAATGCATGCAAATGTGTCCAAAATGTGTTTAAATGAGTGTATTTTGAAAAATATATGCCAAAATACGTGTCAACTTTTCAATGGACTATTTTTGCCTTCTCCAGTTAGATGCTGAAATGGGATGAAATGAATGTAGGTGTTAAAAAATGGAAATGTGCCTGAAATTGAGCATGACATTTTCTCCTATCCTTTAGCAGGTAACTCAGTTATCATCCAATAGAGAAAATACTCTAGAGTAGTTTTGTTTCCTGAACCTCAGCAGATCTGAACCTGGTCAGTAGTTGGATGGGGAATTGCTTGGGAATCCGAGAGGATGCTTGGGGTTATCTGGAGATGGAGAACACTAGGAGTAGGGATTTGCAGTCCTGGGAATTCTCTTTCATTCAGACCTGATAGAATTCCACAACATTTCTGTTCTGACAAGTGGTGGCAACTGACTGTACTGGATTTTTTTCCTTTCCTGGAAAACTGGAATATTTTGTGTATATTTTCAGTGTTCCACCGGTGTTGCCTAAATTGACACACACACACACACACACACACACGGAGAGGGAGAGGGAGAGGGAGAGGGAGAGGGAGAGAGAATGAGAATGAGAATGAGAATGTTGGTGTTGTCCAAATGCACACCTACTCACTTAGGGGGATACAAATTAATATCTTCCCCGGTCAATGTCCTGTAAACTGTCTACTGTCAAAGTACATTAGACACCAACAATGAACACTGATGAAGAGAGGCTGCAAATAACTTAATCTGTCACTTTGCACTCACGTAATAGCTGACAAACTGTCAAGTGGAAGCAAAATGGCAAGATGATCTTTCCTTGGGAAATGTGTAGCACAATATATCATCCTCTTTGTGGGGAGCTCCTCTAATACTTTTGTTTGCACCTGACAGTACTTAGCATCCTGCATCCTTTTTCCCATTTCCCAAGAATTCACTTCTCAGGAAGATGCAAAGTGCAACCCATTCCATTTGTAGGAGCACGTAGTTTTGGAATTTCTGTTCTGCAGGGGGGCATCTGCATCTGCCTGATTAACTGTATCCAAAGCCCCATCATAAAAGGAAGCCTGCACTTTGCCAGCCAGCTGTTGAAATTCTGTTTCCATAAATGCAGCACTTGCGAAAGCCTTTGTATAGGGCAGAGCAGCCATTTGTGGAAATCACAGTTTGTGCACATTTCAGACCCTTCCCCCACCAGATTGCAGAAATCGTCACCAAGGAAAGGAGCAAACAAACCATAGATCTAAAAATTGTCTCAACTTGGTATAAACAGAGTTGAAGCCAGTGAGAGTGGTGAAGGCAGCAGGGTATGAGATCCAGATAGCTGAATTAGAAAAATCTGCTGGGTTTTCACCCATGATGCAGAATTTGCAAACATCCTTAGCTGGGATACCATTTCTTTATTTGCAGAGGACATGTCTGTTGGATTCACCACATGCATAGATGGATGATTATTTAGTAATCAAACTATGGTCAGCATCAGGGACCTGGGAGCTCATTACAAACTCCATAGAGGTACTACACCATGCATCAATGAAGCATAGGAAAGATGAGCAAAACAGCTGCTCCAGAACACACCAGGTACCCAGAGAAATGTTTGAGGGAGGATAAAGGTATAATAGGAAAACAGGAAGACAAATAGATTTGCTTTCCTTAGCAGGAATGACATGCAAAATGCATCCTGCACCTGAAAAAACAGACAGGCATTTCCAGAGAAATGCCCTGGGGGATATGCATGGATATTGCAAAATGCAGTTTTCCAGTGTCAGAAAGGAGACATACTGGGATGGTAACAAATGTGCGTTTAACTTGTTTTTCTATTTTAATTTGTTCCAACATTTTGGGTTAAGATAGCTCATTAGAGCAAGCTGTGACTGCTTGAGTACATTTTTTCTGACAAGGGCAACTCGAAGATATGTTGGCATCTTAGGGAGGCGATCCAATCAGTGCCCCTTCGCATCAGTGAACACCAAACACAATCTGTTGGAGTGAACTCTTAAAGCACCACCTTACTGAAATGGCTGGAAGCCTGTTCATTCAAATAGGGCTTTTGTTGGAGGTTTTCCTGGAGTTGTGTCTTATGGGTACAGCAAGTTTGCATCTCCTGACTGCCACCTTTACAGTGCAATCTCATGCATTTCTAGGCAGAACAAAAGTCCTACAGCTCCTGGTATTCCCTAGCCAACTGTGCCTATTGATTGGGAGTGTTGTTAATCAAAGTTATAGTATATGCAATATTCTCCTGCTGTGTTCTATCTTCCAGAGTTCTTGTCTGTATTTGCTTCAGGGACTCTGGGCCTGGCCAGCATCAAGGCTAGGCATGGCAGGGCAGCTGTCAGGGGCCCACAGCCTAGCAGGGGTCTGCTGACAAGACCTCTCTGGAGTTGCTCCTCTTCTTCACCCCTGCAGCCTGCCAACCACTCTGACCCAGACACTGGTGGTGGTAAGGAGGAGGAGCAGAAGATGCTCCTGCCTCCTTGCTCATTGGCTCTTGGCTTGCTAAGCAAGCAAGTTGAATGAATACTGGGACCAGGGAGATGGAGCAATAGCAGCTGGGGACAATGATGGTGGGAAGAGACTTGGGGGGGGGCATTGTGGGACCCTGCCCAAGGGTCCACAGGAACCTGGAGTCAGGACTGGCTTCAAGGGAGACACACTTTGAAATGCTCTATTTACTTTTGTATTTTTATTCCGTCGTTTTGTGTATTCTGGGGCATGGATCAACAATGGCCTAGGGATGGGCAAGGAATCCATTTGGGAAATATGTTGGATGCCCTGGTTTCAGCCTCCTGGACTCTGGTCTACACAGCAGTGTCCCAGAGTTCAAATTCCTGGCAAACGTGCCCTTGTGTTTGTGCAACGTCCGCCGCGCTGCGTAGAATGGCTTTGTGCAAGCCTCTTGTACAAGCAGCGTCTTCCTTCCACACATGTGGCTTGACCATGTACCGCAGGTGATGAATGCTGGCAGCTTGCTGGGTTTGGGTAGAATGCCTCCCACTGCGCTGAAGGGATGAGGATTTCCAAGTGGGTGGCACAGCACTGGCAAGGGATGCTGCACACACAGCACACCAGACAGGCGCCAAGCAGGAATGCATGGGGGGGGGGTGAAATCTACTGCAGGGGTGGAGGGACTTTTCTCCACATTGCCGGAGGTCATTTTGGTGCAAGGGGACTTTCTGGTGGCACCCAAAGCATCCACAACCTTCCTCTGTGTTTGGCTCACTTCCTCAGCAAGGGACAAGCACTAGAAAACATCTGATAGGCAGACACAAACCAGATTCGGGGGAGCCTGGCACTCCCCAGCACTGCCCAGTATTACCCCACTATGATAGTTTTCACAGTTCTCTAAAATAGCAGTGATCTATCTTAGCAAAGTTTAGGTGAACAGTAGGCGGCGAGCCAGGGGTGTCTTAGCAACTCTACATGTGAGGCACTGCTGGGAAAGAGGGGAACAAAGTCCCCCCCTTTTGGTCCATAAGGAAGTAGATGAGCTATAAGTAGTATAAAAAATTCCACTCTGAACATATTGCAAATGATTTCAGGATGTTGGAAAGCTTAGTCCCAGTTGGATCGTGAGGTTATTATTGTAAGGTCATCTTTTCCTTTTCTTTTTTTGTTTAGCATTACCATTTATCCAAAAGACGGAGGACACTTAAAACATGCCCAGGGGTGTCTTTTTCCCTCTTCCATTGTAAGAATATAAATATGTTTGCAGTTTCTCTGGTTCAAGCAGCTTTCAAGTAGTTCCAATCATTTCTCCCCCATACACTAAATCTCTGATTTGTTAGTCCCAAAATGAAATATCATTTCTTCACACTGACATTTATGTTGGAGCTACATAAGAGAACATAAAGCTATTACCTTCTGATAATTGATATTTTAAGAGGATATAACTTACTAATAAAATACCCACCAAATAGTGGAAACATGTTGTGAGGTTTTAGAGAAGAGGCTGGGAGACTGCCAGCCCCAGCCTCCCTTTCCCAGCGGTGCCTGCCCATCTGTTCTTCTCAGGGCCTCTGCTCCCACTCAGTCCTTCTGGGGCCTCACTACCTCTGCCCCACTACTCTGTGTCCTGCGTAATCTGATAAGTTTAGAGGCAGTGGTTCTGCTTGCCGTTCTCTGCCTCACACATCCCTCTTTTCCCTTTCATTTCTGCTTAGTGTCCCTTTGCTGATTGATGTGCGCTGTTTTTTAATCAAACAGACACAGGTGAGGTGGAAGTGCTGTTAGGGTACTGGCTGCTGGGGGCCACATGTCTCCCTAAATTTTGTTTCTACTTCAGCTAGGACCATGGCTGGGCAGTTGAGCTAAGTCAAGTTCAAAGACAAAGGAGAAAGCCAAGGGACAAGGGAGCAACCTTGAACCCTGTCCACCAATGTTTCTGCTCCTGAGGGTTCCTCTACTCCTAAGGAGCTCTCCTGCTTCTGAGATCTATTTCACTCCCAAAGAGTCCAGTTCCTCAAACCTGCCAATGGGAGGCCACCTCTGCCCATACCTTTTGCTGCTGATTCCCTCTAAAGTTGGATGTCACTTGATCTCTTCCACTAATTCCAGAAGGTAGGGACCCGTGGGCCTTTGTTACAGAAGGGCCTGCTGTGGCTTCCTTGGATTTTATTTTATTTTTTATTTTATTTTTTGATTTATATCCTGCCTTTTTCTTGCAGAGTGCTCACGGCAGCTTACATCTCCATCTTATCCCCACAACAACAACCCTGTGAGGTAGGTTGAGCTGAGAGTCTGTGCCTGGCCCAAAGTCACCCAGTTGGCCATTGGATGCGTGTGAGAGGTGCCTGTGGAACTGCTGGAACCAGGGGACTCAGTGGAAGTTTTGCCTCTGGTTCTTCACAAAAGGAGCCATCTTCCTGGCCTGGATCTAGGGCAGCTAGGACAAACTGGAGTGAATAGCACTATTCCCAAGGCGGATTCCAAATGGAGGTGCTTCTGTGTGAGAGGTGATCTGGCTCCAGTGGAAGGCCTCAGGTTCCACAAAGATAAGCTCTTCCCGCCTTCCCCATTCCGCTTTCTGGAAGGCTTTCCTTTCATCTGCACTGGCAAAGTAGTTCAGCGGGAGAAGGCAGACAGGTCAAAAACCACAGAGGTCAGTTATATGAATGTTAGTCACAATAAGCAAAATACAAGTGGGAACTGCAACAACATGTTGCAGCATATATTTTGCAGGATTCCAGCCCTGTAGTTTTCCCACATAGTCCATTCTACTCCTCTTCTAGTCGAAGTTTTGCAATTGGTCCCTCCCATGCCAGGGCCACTGAGAGTGTACAGTCCTCATGGGCTGCTGCATTGCATCCATCCCCTCCATTAAGGGGTCCTCCCCCACCAGTCCCTCTCAAAGATTGATCACATTTCTCCAGTTTTTCCCAAGTCTGCAGTTACCTCCCTCTTGTGCATCGAGGGTGCAATTTTCGCCATTTGATTGGTGCACGCTGCCCCAAGCTATCTCATATGCTTATAGGTGTGTGGGACATCCGGCTGCAGCATGTAGGAGGGAAAGATTTCACCCTTTTGTTCTGGCTGCTGGATTAAATGGATGCTGGGCTTGTCCCTGCATGGTTGTTATTACATTCCAAAAATGTAGAATTACGGAATATCTCTCCTTTCTCAGTTGCTGGTGTGCATGTGTGCATACCACACATATGTCTAGATTCCCCTACAACCACTTGGATTGTTTGTAGCATCATTTCACCTTGGTTAGGAAAAAGGAAAAATGCCAATTTAATGCTCAACATCCAAATACCCAAGTGTAACAAAGAAATTGAACAACCTGAAACTATTGCTGTATTAGCTGAAAAGAAATCACCGTGGGGACAACTATGGCCCACAAAAGCTTCAATCTATTTATTGATGGTGGGCTTTATCCAGCAGGAATCAGAACTTTGAAACTGCGACTTTTAAAACATGACAAAGTTTTGGCTGGAGGCTGAAGATGGTGGCAAATGCAATACGGGATGCTTGCAGCCAACAACACGTCCATTCCTAAGTCTGGGTGAGAGGTGAGCTGGAAACCCCCTTCTGTTGCTGGGGTACTTTGCCTTCTGCCTGGAAGGATTGCTAGCTAGTCTTGAATCCAGGAAGAAAATTTCTCGGCCAGTATCTGCTGTCTGGCTTTGAATGCCAGAGCATTCAACCAAGCTAGTGCTTCTTTAGGGCTGGCATCTTATCCTGACAAAGTCCTCCTCTTTGACAATTCGGTGGTAGAAAGGGCTTCTTCATGCTCTTGTACTTCATGGATTTGGCCATCGCAGATGGGAAAAAAACATTCCAGTTAGTTTTTCCTTCAAATTCTTCCCCCCTCCAATAAATACTTTAGATTTGGAAAAGAAAGAACTTGCAATTTAAACAAACAAAAAAATTTAATGCAGGAAAAAGTGAATCTGACAGGTTTTCTCATGGCTTTGCCCTGAACCTGATGCTTCAAACCCTCCCAATCAATATTTTTGCATTGCCTGGTTTTCTGTGATAGAGAGGCCCTTCTTGGCAGCTGGCCTCAGACATGTGCAAGCAAAACTTACTGTCCAAACAGGCCAAACACTGTAGCTGAAGGACTTCTCTGAACTACAATTCATTCCATGGAAAATAGGTTAACAACCCCAGGAATAGAAGTTAGCCATCCTTGACCCATGTACCATGGACTACTGCTCGTGTCTCCAGTGTGGTAGTGATTGGCCTGTAGACAGCAGTCTCGGCATTTACCAGGCTTTCAAACTCTAGAGGTGCATGAGAACGGTGTTCCTGCTTACAAATCATGTGGACATGTCCCATTCTCAACCCTGATCGTGCGGTTCTGGAAATGCCTGCGAGTGCACGCAGGTGCCTCTCCACCTGCAGCTTCACACTTTTGCCTATGGGGGGAAACGTCCATTTCCAAATGTTCTAACAGGGCTATTTTTAAAAAATGAAAACTTCCCTGATCAAATGAGCAAACCTTGTGCTCTTGTTCAGAAATACAATCAAGGCAACAAAGCTTTGGAAAACCCCACTGAGCTCTGACATTGCATCTCTGCCCATTTGTATCTGCCTCTCCTGATTTTTATGCTATTTCCGAATATTTTAATTAAAAAATACTGAGGAGACTGTAATGTTTATTGTTACCTTTCAGAGCCATATTTACCCTGCAGCATTCAGAGGGACTTTAACAAAAATTCAGTGTGAATGAGCATCATTATTCTTAATTATATTTCTATACTGCCCATAGCCGAAACTCTCCCATAAGGCTTTTTAAGGATTTACTTTATATTTAAAAAGCCATGGCCAGGTTTGTGGAAAACAGAGGTTGAGCATCAGTCCCTTCTCAGAAATAAGTCCCATTCCACCAAATATAGCATTATTTTGAACAAGTAAACATATGCAAATGTAAGGCTGCAAATCTTGTGCACACCCATAACTAAAAAAAATATTTCAGACAAAATTTGCTTAGGATTGTACTTCAAAAATAGGGATGGATAGATGTATCCATTTCTGGTCTTTGATATGTGCCCTATTTTCTTATTAATTTGAATTTTTGTTTTTAAATCCACAAGAGCATTCACATTTAAATACATGGCTTTTATGTATTTTCTCACAAAGAGACATTTTCACATGCTTTTATGTCAAAATAGGCATTTTTAAATGCATTTTATCCACTGTAGTGTGCTCTACATATATTTATTCAATTATTATTTTTCTTTTCTATACCACTCCATAGTCAAACAATTTATACAATACGGTAACATTAAAATAAAAACAATACAACAAAACGGCATAGCATTTCAATACAAAAGTTAGAATTTTAATACTTAACACATTCATATGTCATTGCTCTGGTTCATCTAGCTTTCAGACTGTTTTCCCCATCCAACAACAACAACATACCTGAGAAATGCATCACCAAATTTATGAGATGTGCAAGATCATAAGGGTAATTGCATTCTAATTCGCATATTCTAGGATAAGTAAATGTGGTAAATTTGTATTGAAATCCACAAAGTCAAATTCTTCAAACATGCCTCTTTACAAGTTCTGGGCTGGTGTTTCTCCTTGTATCCTAGTTTAATTTTTTCAGGGAGGATTTAAAACAAATGGACCAACCCACCAACAATTTCATCACATTCAGAGTCTTGCCAATTGTATATATTGGCTTTTAGTTCAAAGTGAAGGGAATACCTTTTTTAAGTTATGGAAGAATCAGGGATGTTTGAACTTTTGGAAATTCTGCGAACTTCACTCTAAAGCTCCATCTGGCAGTCTCTACCCCTCTTATTTGCAACTCTTTTCCAGTTTATGGAGAACATGTGCTTCCGTTCACATTTGCACTATAGCAGGGCAGTACCAGGTGATTTGAGAATTGTACCAACATTCTTATGCACGGCTAGAATTTGCCTAGAATCTAAATTTAGATTCAAAATGTTCTGCTTATGAGGAACAAGTTAAAAGGAATTTAAAACAAGATGAAGCTAGATATTTTTGTTATTCTAATCAGAACACAGAGGCACCCTCCTTCTCCTCTGTCCCGCCATCTTATCTCAATGTTGTTTTGCTTCAAATTCCTGAGAATTAAATTGCAATTCTCAGCTGATCTCCACTGAGCTGCCCTGCTTGTGTATCTGATCAATGAAAATACAATAAGGTAGCTGCCCTTAAGGAACAGCAACATAAAACCAAAGAAACTATTGATCTCATGTGAGCTTTTATTTTATTGAAGGAAGAGGAAGAAAAATCTCTACTCTCTTTTCCCCACATTTGCTCTGCACTGCCCAATTGAGTCATGCCGCAGAGTATCTCTGTTGAAAGAGTTGACAGGAATAGGGAAACGATACTCTCCCTCCCTCCACTTGAAAAAGGCAAATCAGGAAAGAAAGTTATTTGTAAGTATGGGGAAATGACCTTTCTGTCACCTGTGAAAAAGCTGAAAGCTGGTAAGGGTACCAAACTCAACAATGCTTCATCCTCTTCCTTAACTAATTCACCCAAGCCTGCTTTCTTATGTCTCTCTCTCTTCCCTGGGATGCTTTATAGCAAGCACCTTAAGAACATGGGAAGAGCCATGCTGGATCAGCCCAAAAGCCTGCTTAGTCTAGCATCCTTTTTTCACAGGGCCCAACCAGAGGCTTTTGGGAAACCCAGAAATGGGGTATCAGTGTGATCATACCATTGAACTTGTCATCTTTAAGTACCATTCTGCCTCTGGTCCTGGAGGGACTGTACAGTTATCAAGACTAATGGGAGCCTGCTCTCCCAACACCTTGACAGTGATGGTAGAGGAGAAGCCACTTGCGATCAGCTGTGAGCATTTTTAAGTCAGTCCGGTCTTTTCATGTCTCATAGATGGGCTTACCAGAGGTAGCCTTGCTCTTGGCAACCACTATGATGCAATGCTTAGCATGTTGAATAGGACTGTGAAATGCCAGGCTTACATCCTCAGTCTGGTAAAGTTCATGGGGTAACCTTGACCTAGTCATTGCCTTTAAGGCTTATTGCTGGGTTAAAATGCGGGCAGCACAGAGAAAGAGAACCAGGCTCATTGGAGGAAAGGTGGGATATAATTAATAACAACAACAACAACACAATTAACACTTTAAAGAATAAAATAGATACACAGCAACCTGCTTTCCCTTCACACAACTCTTTCATGTTTCTAGCATGCCCTATTCCAAAGACCCAGTGAAAGATATAGGGTTAGATAATGAGGAGAATGGAGGGATCTACCACAATGGTTTATAACACAGAAGGGGAACCTCTGTCTTTCCAAATCTTAGGCTGTAACTCCCAGAATCCCCTTTTAGTCATGCTAAACTGGAGTTAGAACACAACCGCGTATAGTCGGTCACAGGATCTCCACCTAGGTTTTATGTTAGTCTGTCAGGGAGCAAGGGGAGATCAAAGAAGTTGAGCAGGAAGAATACTGCAAATCTACCCCATTCTTTCCTTTTAGCTGGCTCTCACTCTTGAAAGTCCCTTTTAGTTCCAGGCTTCTCCATTCAACTCCATGCAGTTGTTCTATCATGCATTAGATGGAACATGTACGGACAATGCATTTCAAGCCTGGAAAAAAAAGATTCTGCCGTAAGCGTCTGTCTTAAAATGTATCCAGCCAGTTAGCCCAGTGCAAAAATAAATAACTAGCTGTGGCCTTTCAGAGTAGAATGTCAGAGCAGAAATGTCAGAAAAATCTGCAAGGAACTCAAATGATTTTGAATTTCTAAAAATCTGTCAGGACCTGGGTTTCCCTTGATTTGTTTCAAGGAACTGACAGTCTCTTTGCAAAATATCTCCTTATTTCCAATTCACAGCTAAGAAACTATAGCCACGAGAAGATGAGTCTCTATGCATGAACAAAGTGATTTCTTGAACCCAAAGCAGAAACTACTTTTGAGAATTCTCCATTTCAATAATCATGGGCTCCAATCCCTTGGGTGTGCCCCTCAAGAGAAGGGCTCACCTCCTAGATCTGTGCAGGCCCTCTGACTGGGTAGCCCTTCTTGCCCAGTGCAATGTCATAGTGTCAGGGACCACACTGGGCTCATCTTTCTCCCATTGCATGTCCCCTCTCTTCATTTCCAAACCCTGCCTAGCCTATCTTTGAACACCCTCACTGATGGGGCCTCAACCACCTCCTGTGGAAGCCCATTCCATGCCCTCGGGGTCCTGACTGTCAGGAAGTGCTTCCTGGCATCTAAATGGAACCTTGGTTCCCTGAGCTTTGCTCCTTTGGAGCACGTCCTGCCCTTCTCTGCATGGGAAAACACGTCTCTACCTACCTCTGTGTGACACCCCCTCACATACCTATCTGTTCTAGTGGTCTTCCTAAGCACCTGGAGGCAGCAACTTTGAGAGAATCTCACCTTCCACCAACATCTTGGTTCCCACACTCCCTGGTTCCCACTCATATCATAGTCCTCATGTGAAGATTTGATGCAACCTTGACCCTGAAACATGTGCCAAGAATAACTGCCTCTTTCATTTCATTCCCAACATCAAGGAGTGTACAGTGGAAGGAAGGGCTCCTGGCAAAATGTAGACAGGGCAAATTTTATGACATCCACCCTGTTCTGCTCCAAAGCCTTTGCTAAAGATCTTGATCAGCCCTGCCACTGGACATCTTTTGAACAGGAGAGGCCAGGAATGGACTGTAGTGCATTTTGAACAGATAAATGAATGAAATGCATTCGGCATGGGATCAGTATTATCTCTAATTCACTAGCAACAAGTCTTCAGAGTTTCATGCAAGGTCTTCTCCAGGATCATTTGGCAATTTCAGGGCCTACTCTGTGTCGAGCTTGTGCACTTCTGATCTATATATGCCACTGAGCTATAGGCCATCTCCAATACATCATCAGATCCTGGGGTGATGATGGATTCTACCTTACATTCCATTCCCAACCAAGGGAGAATTTCTTGGGCACATTCATCCATCCCTTCCTAGGAAACAAAAGTTCACCTCCATCTCACTGCCCTGTCCCATCCTACCCCAGCACCCCAGGCCCCAATGGATTGCACCATGGTTGTCGATTGCACCCTTCCGTGATGCAACCTTTTATAGTGCTGGAATGCAATTTTTGCTCAGTGTGATTGTGCCATGAAGAAAGTGATTTGAGAACAAAACAAGTTTCAGATCAAGATCCAAGAGGTTTGTTCTAAACTACAGGGAACAACAGAAATGAGTTTGAAAATGATTACAGATATTTTGCTGGTCTCTGTTGAAGTGGATTTTACTTGTGATATGGATTTTTCTTTGAAGAGACCCTCTGGGAAACTGGAAAAGAGATGGTTTCCACTGCCCACTATAGTGCTTCTAATTTAGGGAAGCTGAACAGTTCCAATTTTCTCATCAGTATAGAATGTGACATGGAGGCAAAATGATCTCTCAGGGAGCAGTTGCAGCCAATGATGGACACTTAAGTTGGCATGATAATCAAGTTTCCTTTGAGACTTCATTGACAGTGATCTGAAATTTTGAGGAAAACTTGAAAGCATCTCAGAGTGAAAGTCTGAACAGCTAACATTTCCATCCCAAAGGCTTTCCATCTGAACAGTGGAAGATTGAGCAGATGCTCTCCCAGGGATCACTGACAGAATCAGCTGTCCTGAGAGAACTGTTCCCTAATTGACAATGGCCTCTGTTCTGGATTCACAGAGTAAGCTCTGTTGGGCTGAAAGCAAGAGCATTCTTAAATGATTAAAGGCTCCTATTTATTCAGTTCTCTGGGACATTTAGTGAACAGTGGCACGCTCCTTGGCTTGCATTCAGGAGTTGGGAGGCAACAGCAAAAACAAAGAGGGCTGACACCTTTTTTGAAATTGTAAAAGCCCCTGCCTGTAGTTCACCTGTTTGGACTGGGGATATCCATGCCAGCAATATCTAAGGGTAATGGTCTTGGTTTGAGATCTCAGGAGATAGAATTCTTCAAGCACAGGAGCAGCGAGAGAGGCACAAGTCTAACTCCTTAGTTCCTCCCAATAGTGTCCTCTACATTAGGTCCAGTCTGCTAAATTTGCAATGCCCTTCATCGATGAAGTTTTGAATGCAATCTCATTCAGAGAGCAGGAAGGTATTGGGGCGTGCCCGCTACTGAAATCCTAATGCATGGTTGGATGAAGGAAAGAGAAGGGCAGAAGGAGGAAGAGGAGAAGGCAGAAGAAGGTATTTACTCTTTAAGATAACCAAAGGCAGCTTCCAGCAAGCCTGTTCTGGTTGTCTTCTTGTAGGGTAGTTCTGGGGTAATTTGTTCCCTGCCTTTCTTGTAGAGCTGCTAGCCAGAACCCTGAATCCAGACTGAGTATCTCTGGGCCACAACCTGTTGTGCTATCCATGGTCCTGAACCCACCTTGTTCCAGTTCTGTACCAACTGATTGTCTTATCGTTCATCTTCTCAGCAGAGCTGCTAATTTGCTTTAGTAATGGAGTCCCTGGTAACACTGCTCTATTGAGAAATGCATTGCTAGAAATAAGGAGGAATGAATAAGTGATGTTTGAGATCACGGGGATTCTCTGAATATTGGCCTGGTCCTTGTCTTGTGCCCAGTTCCCATTCATGCTTCTGGCTTGCTCTTCATGAGCAGGGCTTTTCCTTCTATAAGCTTATTCCTTTTATCTTAGTTTTATCTTACTCATTTACCCAGAACATGTATTAAACTAACTGGCATGCAATTTCCCTGTTTCCCTTGTGAGCTCTTTTCTAAAAGAATGGTGGTACCTTGGCCATTTTCCAGTGCTCTGTACAGAGGCTGATCTTGGGGTCATGGCAAATGTTTGTGTTAGAAAATCTAGCAATCATTTCACATGGGATTTCTTTAATCCCCTGGAACAGTGTCCTTGTATCAATGCAAATAGGACATGGTTGTAAGAGTTGTTTGTTCGTTTTGTAACAGCATAAGAAGAGTCCTTCTGGATCCAACCTAGGGTCCATTTAGCCCAGCATTCTGATCGTAGTGGCCAACCAATGGCCTAGGGGAAATGCATAAGCAGGACACAGTGCAACAGTGGCCTTCTCTAGTAACTGGTGTAATAGGCACTCTGCCCCTGATAGCGAACAACCATCAGGTCTAGCAGCTGTTGATAGCCAGATCCTCCTCAGATTTATATAGTCATTCTAGTTTCATAGAGCCCAAATTACTGGTAGAAACCCTGTGGTAGGAAAACATATTGTTGAAGTAAACTGTAAATGAACTCAAAGACATGCATTAGCGGGTTCCTTGTCTGTTTCAGCAGGAGTTACTTATTCATGGTATCAGAAGGCAGCATCAGGGAACTTAAGAGAGTATGCTCTGTTCTTCATGAAAAGAGCTTTGGCTACTTTGCAGTGGAAGGCTGTGTTCCTTAATAGAATAGAAGGTTTTTATAATCTTTTTCCAGAGGTAACTATAAAGACTGGTTGGTTGTTGACTGCCAAGTATTGGTCCATCTGTTAAGGTGCCATGAGGATCCATCTTTGGAGAAAGGTTTCCCCTGGCACATGCTTTGGTAGATTTCAGCTGTCACACAACCCATCTGCTTCCTGCTCCCATCCTGAAAGTTTCTGGCATTAGGTGCTAGCATAATGTACTGTTTGGATCAAATTTCTAATACTAGTGGATGAAGCCCAGTAGGGATATTAAAGGAATAAAGTGCTCCATTTCTTTCCTCTGCTACCATCACCCTCCCTTATGAGTCATCAGGGTTAACAGAGAGCAAAGACTGTAGTCTGATCTCAGTAATACTGGATGAATATGGTGGTGGTGGTAGGAATGGCAGAGTCAAATCCTCAATTAGGTTGAGGTGTTTAGACAAAATGATGTATATGGGCGAGCCCAGCTGAATTTGTTATTTTCTTGGATAATAAGAAATGCACACATGTAGTTTTGGACATAACATAAATTCTCCTTTCAGGTAAATGAGCTTCTGTGCAAGTATGAAAGCAGTGCATTTTGAAAGCTATAATCTGAAATGCATAATATGGATTTATGGGTGTTTATAGAACATCCTCCCCAAGGAAGTGCACCTGGCACCATCGCTGCTAGTTTTTCAGTGCCAAGTAAAGATGTTCTTATTCAATCAGGTATTTTAGTAGCTATTGGTTTTAACATTGTTTTAGTTTCCATTACTGTGTGCCTTGTTGTAATCTCTGTAGATTGCTAGTTTTTATATTGTTTTAATTGGATTTTATGCTTTTAAGTGTTGTTTTCTTATTTCTTTTCCTGTTTTATTATTAGTCTCCCAGAGAGCCCGCTGGGGCTATAGAGCAGCATATAAATACAACAAACAAGCCAACAAAATATCATGTGTCACCAGGTTTACTTAGTGGGGGGTGGGAATGGAAGTACCGTATATGTAGGGTGTGGGCACTTCTCTCCTTCATCACAAACTGTTCAGGTAGGTCCATCTGATTCTGAGGAAGAGGTGCAGGAGTGAAGGATGCCTGGTGAAGTTTCTCAGGCACAGTTCAATAACTGGCCTGCTTTATAAGGGGTGGAAGGCACGGCAGTTGTGTCACCCAGTCCTTGACCCAGTAAGGAGGTGATGGGACAAACTAGCTTCCCAGTTACAGCATCTTTGCTGCTCCTGCCGTCTTGCCATCACGCAGCAAGAGCCACCCTGAGGGTGGAGTCAGAAATTTTGCTGAAAGGGAGGGAAAGAAAGAATGTTTCCAGTTTGGAGTCAGCTCTTTAGATGAGCAGTTGCTTTTCCTTCAAATATGTTAGAAACCTATTTAGAATTCACACAGTTAAGTTTCAATTTAAAAAACCTCCACTGCAAAGGATTGTCTTCAGTTAGGCAACTAAAAGGAAAGGGGAAAGGGACCAGCTGACAACAGCCTGAGAAACAGCAACTCAGTTCTGATCTAATGAGAGTATGAGACCCAAAGCAAAGTTTGACTCCCTGAAGAGGAAACCAGGTCCACGTGACAATGAAACAGAGAAAAGTGGAATGCAAATATGGCTAGCAGTCTGTTTCTTGGAATGTGATTGATTATAGGGTGAAGGGTCATCTTTGCTGCTCAGTATAAGCAGCAAAGGCATTAATTATGCTGATTTTCTCAAAACATGCAAATTATTGTTATACATATGATTTGTATATAGTTACCCAAACTGTACAAAATTATGTCAATTGTACAAAAAGTACCATTTGTACAAATTTCTTCACCTTTTTTAAATATGTGAACTTCCAGAGATGGAACTCTGCAGGAAACCCTCTGACTCACCCATTTCCAGTCATCAGGTTGGAAGAGGGCAGGAAATCTGCCACATTCCAGTGAGCCAGATTTCCATGATCAGCATTTCCCAAGCCAAGACCCACTGATACGAGTGGGAACAAGTGTGCCTTGGTGGCTTGTATATCTACTTGGAAGTAGGCCCCACTTCTCAACTGAGCCTAGTTTGGAGTTGTTGTCTTTAGGATAGAGGCTTGACTTGAAATTTGTTCTACTGGGGTTTAGAAATACATTTGGATCAGGTGTTTCATTCTTCTAATGGCTTTGAATATTAGGCAGACCCCATCCCCAAATCAATTACAGTAGCAATATATCTTAAACTTATATGCATGAAAATAAAGAAGAAGCTGGCGATGTTGATTTAATTAAGGCTAGATGGATTTCCTTGAAACTACTTTTTTAATAGAGCAGAATCTACTTTGGTCTATTTTGGTCCTGTTGTGTTTATTTCATCTGGGATGGTGAAACCAAAATTTAATAGCTAGTTTTATTCAAAATTGCATTAGAAGTGAATTTGACCTGCAACTTGGGAAAGAATTGCAGGAAGCTTTCCATCTTAAGATGATCTGTGCATGGACAAGAAGGTCAAAACAAGGTCTATAGGAATGAGTGACTGCATGGAGTCTACCTATCCTGGAAATCATCTGTGAGCAGTTTTCACCTTACAAATTAGTAACCTGGCTGTATAAATGCAAGTCAATTTCCTTTTGGAGAGTAGGGGATGTAATATGAAAAAGATAAGTACCTTAGTATATGACTAATGCTTGTAAAGAAAGAAGAAGTGTTCATGCATAGCAAAATTCCAAGTTTCTCCAAGATATGGATAATTTTAGACTCTGGATTTAATGGCCATACATCCCAGCCTTTTGGGTGGAAATTTATACCAGTTCCCAGAATTAGGTACAACTTTTGAGCTTGCAACTTTGACCTTTTTTTTGGGGGGGGGGGAGTATCCTATACTCTGCCCCAAATTGGCATGAGGTTTAAATGGCTTGGAGAATTTCCCATCCTTGGATCATCGCCTTTCTTGCCAACCTGCCTTTTAGTTGTTCCTTTATTTGGCAGTTCCTCACTGCTCAAAACAGAAGTGATTAAGGAAAAGAAGTCTACCCTCTAGAACCCTGTTGCTGCATGTGGGGGTGGGGTGGTCAGGGGGTTCCCTCTGAGCAATTCCCCTTAGGTGACCCTTTTCCCTAAAGTCAGTGAGACAGCCTTGTTCCATTGACTTCACTTGGGCTAGGGAACAGCTTGCACATTATGGGCATCCTCAGCAGTCTTGGTGGACCCTGTTCCTGCCTATATTGTTATAGATCATAATACAGTGACCATCCTGTACAGTTTGGTACCTCTCCTCTTGCTCTACTGAGTGGGGCTCTGGAAGCCTTGCCATGACAGCACCCATGGTGGTGAAGAAGAGTAAACTGAGGACTGTTTACAGGACAGAAAGATCCTCCTGTGCCATACAGACAATCCAATAATTAGGCAGATCCATAGCTGGTTAAGCAACCTTAGTCAGCCAGTGCCAATTAGGGGCTGCACATTCTTTTGGGTGGGCAGTCTTCTGTCTATGGCCACAGGGCTCTGGCAGTCAGCCCTTTTAAGCAAGATTCAGATAACAGCATGAAGAGGTTGCTTATCACGTTCTCAGATGACATCGTTTCTCTCTTAGATTAAGAATATCATTTAAAATTCTCATGGAAATTCATGTTTGTGCACAGTTCTCTGATTTTTGTGTTGTCCAGCTTACATTTTCTTTTGAAAGCAATATTCTGTATGTAATGAATTTTCAATGGCAGTTTCAGAAATACACACATTTTCACATACTGTTTCCCATTATGTCTGTGCATATTTAGATTAGGCAAATGTGCAGTAAATTTCACAGAGGGCAAATGTCAAAGGATAACTGAGTATTGACTCACGCATTGGTTCCAAAGCATGGTCTGGGGTCCCAATTTTGTGGTTGCCCTACATGTGGCCAGTGGTTCATGTGTATGCCTTTCACCATCAGAGAACCCAGCCAATGCATGGGTGTCTGTAGGGTAGGCTAGACAGTGCAGCCAATGCTCAGGGTGTGGCCAGGAGCACAAGCTATATATGCAATGAAATATATGCAAATAAACAAATTGCTGCCTATTATTAATTTGATGAAGTCTTCTTTGTACAAGAAAAATATGGCTTCTGGGCATGTATATTTTTGGTGTCTCATAACAGAAAAGGGACTAGCAACTTTGAAACCAAGTTTCGGGAATTGAATAAATGGCACAGGCAAAGAAGAGATACACAATACCAACCAATAAAAAGAGACAGGGGAAGTGAGGAAAAGTGAATACAAGATCCATTTGGTAGACTTGGAGTTTGTTTTAACTTAGGGTTAGAACTCAGGGGTTAGTCAAAACACTATACTCAGAAGAAATGTTGAGGATCAAAAAGAGATGGCATCACATTGAGGTTTTGGTAATGCCAAGCAGAAGGAATAGGGAAGCATAATGAGAAAAATTGTTTAAATCTGAGAAACCAGGGGTGTTACAGCTGGGAGAGCAAGGGTCCTGGGTAGGGACAAGCTGGACTGTGAGGCAGGGAACAGGGCTGGGACATATGGAACCTAAAACAAACTGTCTTTCTGATGGTTTTCTATGTCGACAGTTGACCTTTCCATGCTCTTCCCCAACTGTTGGCCTCACAAATTGGAGCCTGGAGACAAGTGCACAATGCATCATCACAGCCTGTTTTATGTAACAAAAAGCATTGCATAAGGGCGGTGGGGAGATATGGCTTAGGATCACAGATTGTAAGGACAACCTAGGTTTTGAGCATCAATGTTTTTGGCAAATGGTATCTTAGGACCTATTTTTCTGCTGCTCCATTAGCAAGAGGCCCAACTCCTTCTTCAGCTGGAAAGCCACATCTTAAATCAGTTCTTTCCCTCCTCTGCTGACATATTTTTGGGCATCACCCAGCCTGAAACTGGAGAAAAAGACCCACTGCATATGGTTAAACACAGTGCACATTAACACCATGGAAGGATGAGATCAGAATAGATTTGAACTAGTGGAGGTGGGAGACATCCAGATCTTTAAGGGTGCATCATTTTTGGCTTGGAGTTTAGTGAAAAGAAGCAGTACTCTCCTATATTCTGTATCTGAACAGTTTTTATGTGTTTTCTATTACTGATGTTTTCTTGTGTGGGAACAGCATCTGGATTCTTTATTTCTGGTATGCCTTGTACAAATGATTGCTCCTCTTTTTATTTAATAATGAATAATGATGTTACATTTAAAAAAAAAGCCAGGCAAAATAGATTTCAAAGTCATTGCTTTATACCAGAATGGTTTCTTTGGGATTGATAAAGTGGGATAAGGCTTTTTAGTAAGAGTTCTCTTCATAAATATGGAATGTGTGGACTTGTTCCCCAGGCATTCCTTTTTCCCTGTTCAGGTCATCATATTGATTCATCTCCTGTGAATTTCAAAACAGTGAATAAGCATCAGAAAAGAATATAAGTGGTCATCATATTCAGTGGCAACCTGAGGTTGCATGAACAAAGATGGGCTGAATGAGTTTAAGTTTATTCTTTTTTCTGTTACATTTTTCTGACCCCAAGAAGCAAACCAGGAAGTTTAATAGTGAAAAACCATGCAGGTGTGTGCATGTGTTTGTGTTTCGAGGCTGTTGTTCAAAGCTTCCAAGCCAAGATGGAACAGTTGGATTGCTTGCTTTGTAGGAGAATTTAAATATGAAAAAGTGTACATTTGAAAAAATGTATCCCAATACACTTTACTCAATGGGAGAAGAATGTATTAATTGCAAAGATGCACAGATTTGATGCTAACATCTGGAAAAGTATGCACAGTGAAGTCCAGGTCCTAGTATGAGATGTAAGGTGTGTTTCAGCTGATTGGTAATTGACCTTGGTGCTTAAAATTCAGTGTGGACAGATTGCAGTGAATAGTTGCCAAGACACTCTAACATCACAGTCATGTTTGACTTCAAAATGGGAAACATCTCAAATAAAGGGACTAGCAAAAAGGAAGTTGAAAGAAAAACATGATTCTGAATACTAGTTGTGGGGGAAATAGGAGAAGGCTATTGCCTTAGTGTTTTACATATGGGTTTCCTGCTTGGCCACTATTTGAACTAGTTCATTGGTTTGACTCATTAGTGCACCTTATGTTTTTAAAAGAAGATGCCTAAAGAGCCTCTGAGTTTTCATCTAAACAAGAGATAAATCTCCAATATTGACTCAGCCTCACTATCAACATGTGAATATAAAATATGAGATCTGCAGGGAAATCCCCTCCTGGAGACTGGTGCAAAATTTCCCTTGATGCCATCAATAATTGTATATATTTGCCAAGGCATATATGAGGAATCTGATATATGAGGGAAATGACTAGCTGATGGATTTCCAAGATTTGTCACTTCCAGATTCCTGTCCTTTACTCTTGCGCTGGTGCTGACTCACCAGATGCATTAAATACTTACTTTGCTTATGTTCCTCTTTTGACTACAGTCAATACCATGCAAGGTTGGGGTTAGGGAAGTGTGAGGAATCCAGTTTGGAAGTGAGAATCCATTAGATTTCCTTAGTTTTACTCCACAGACTCTGGCCCACTTTTTTTCTTCCCTAAGTCACTGAGAGTTTGCAAAGGCATCTGGTAGGAAGCAAGTTCAAGCAGAGTTCTGCTTCCACACACTTGACTACGACCTTTGTGTACTTTCTGCAAAGTATTATGTAATTTGTGCCTTTGGGTCAAAGAATTACATGCTCTGCATACTTTGCACAAAGAATCTGTTAGTGTTTCCATGTGTTTCAGAACTGATCTCAGCTTGGCCCTCTTCCTTGCCAGGCCTTGATCATGGGAAAGAAGTCTGGTGAGCATAAGACAGATGATTCTGACCCGATCTTTGCTTCCCTAGTTGGGTATCCAATAATAGTAATAATATACTGTGGTCTTTAAGATGTGAAGCAGTGGTAGCTGGGTATGCCCTCTGAATTGGATTCCAAACTTTAAAAGAGCTATC
>NW_025335380.1:350532-361878 GCF_004798865.1 Varanus komodoensis | reverse complement strand
TGGTGCTGAAGCTGAACCCTAAATATGTTCAGCACCATGGATAGCTCCTGTACACTTCAAGCTAAGATCCAGAGTGGGCAAACAGCCCCAGTGATATTGTTGCTCCTGGCCTCCACCAGACTGGGGTCATTAGGCCACACTAAGCACACTTTTTGAGGTTCTGAAAAGCCAGTATAATCACTGTTGGTGGTGCTGTTCATGTGCTAGTGAAGTCCTTTGTATTTCCCTTCCTCTGATTCCTCCTCTGATTTCATTCATCTGATTTCACACGATTCTCTGTGGCCCCTCTGTGTGGTCCAGGCTGCACCACTGAAGCTCCACATCCCATGTTACTCTTAGCCCTGTGAGGATGGCCTCACTGCTAACACACTCCCTTGTTCAACCACACCTCCTCTCACTGACACTCCCTCTTGCTCTATCACTACTGTCAGGCACATTCTGATGGTTCCATCCTGGAGGTGGAATGCTAATTCATGTTTTTCTTTCTTCAAATGTCTGCAGTAGATTAAAATGTGAATGGCTTGTCTGTACCGGGTTGGCAAAATCTGCCATGAGTGCTCACATTACTGAATTAAGCTTGCGAATTCATCTAATCCCTATTTTAATTTTAAATGATACCATTTAATGAGAAGCAGACTTGGTCCACAGTGTCCCTGTGAATGTTGGCTCCTCTCCTGACATTTCTGAGTTGAGTGGGGAAGAAAAATTATCAGAGGATGTATTTCTAAGACCATTTCTGAGCGTTTTCTTTTTCTCACCTCACCCCATTAAAAAGTGACCTTGCAGTATTTTTCCCAGTAAATCTGTAGGACCACTGGTTCTCCACCTGCTCTGTGTGTCACACTGCTTTGAAATATTCTCCTCTGAATTTCATTTTAGTGAGATTTCAAACATGACCTTCACCTAATTTTTTAAGTGAGATTCCTCCACTTGTCTAGGTTAGGGATATCTGAAGAACTGAGAAGGGGGTAAAAATCTGACAGATTTTCATGAATAGACCTTCCCATATTCCATTTTGCCAGCCCTGCACTGGCATGAACTTAATGTGGTGTGATCCTGGACAGCTCCTGGGCTTTCATCTCTTAAGATGGGCTGCATTTTCCATAGTTAAAAAGAAAAAATAGGAAAGTTGCATAAAATCTGCTGATTTCCACACCCCAAAAGCTCACACTCCTCTTGCATTTTGTTCAGCTCTCATGAAAGCCAAGTGCTGTTTAGGTACCGGTTGGTGCAAATCAGCTGATTTTATACAAAGAGGGCTGGATTCACCCGCCTTTTGGGTGCTGCTCTGAATCTCTGCACAAGATCCCAACATGCTGGTGTTGTGCATATACACAAGTGCATATACACAATCCAGTCCCAATGTGACATCAGTGATCATTGAAATAATGGAGGTAAATGAAACAAAAGGATTCAGATGTGCACTTCTGAAATTAAAAGAAATTGGACCCTTTGAAATTGAAAGGAATCAGACCCATTGAATATTAATGGGCCAGGCTGTGTCTCCACAGCATTCTTTCACCCTTGAGTGCTGTTGCCTTGGTGCTGGCATCAATATACTCACCACTCTGATTTTGACATGGCACTATCTGATGACACAACAGGCTGATGTCATCTTTGCATGACTGTTAGCAAAAGGGAGCTTACCTGCACACCAGTGTTTCTGTAATTTGCAATGCCAGTCTTTTTGCTTGCAGAATCTATTCTCGTGGGTATGAATCAGACAATTGATTTAACAGCCACTCTTGTTGTTTCAGGAGTGCAATCCTCAAGTACTGATGACTGAGATAGGTTCTTTTCCAACACTCCAGTCTGTTTTTCTAAAACTGAAGGTCTATAAGTGTAAGAGTTGTCCAGCTGCAGAACAGTTCCCTTCCCTCTATTTTTGCAGGTGACTATTTTGAAAGTGCCCTTGGATTGGGAGGAGAACAGCTCAGAATATTGTCATAGAGGGGTGCAACCAGCAACCTCCTCTGAGTCTGTTGGGTTTCTGTATTGGGACCCACTGAATACACTATTCATTTGTGGCAGGCAGCAAGTCACCCTTCCACAGGACCTTGCTTTGAAGGAGGGAAGCCTAGAAGAGCAGTGATGCATGCAGAGGCAGATGGGAAGGCTCTATGAATTCCTTTGGTTTCAGAACCCTCTACATATGTATGCCTCTCTAACACTGCACTTGTGTGCCCTGAAACAGAATTTTGGAATTACTGGTATCAGAAGGTATTGGTAGTGTAGTCAATGGTGTATCCAGTGTGTGTGTGGACACAGAAAGATAGTGAATATATCTTGCTTCATTCTAAATATCTGTGAATATTTAACTATGGGCCTCATTCAGCCAGGATCCAGAGCTATAGTGGCAATGAGAAAAGTGTACTGAAGTAGGAATGATGAAAAAGAAGATGGAGGAAGGGAGGAGGAGGATATGAATTGCATTATGTTGATGATATCCCCTTAAACTGCCTAAATATCATTTCTACATCATCCTTTCAAGTTTACTGTGGAATTACAGCAGCTCGCTTTTTTGATTTCAGATGTCTCTCTCACTTGTTAATCTGGTCCTGTGTGGATTTATTGTACAAATCTATTTGGCAGCTGAAAATTGCCCTTTGATGAAGCTCATAGTCTAATCATGAACTCCTCAGGCATAGGAAATAAGGATTGGGAGGCGGTGAAACACCAAGGCTTAATAGAACTGCAGCTTGTATTTCCATTCAGTATGGATTTTTGAGGTTCATCCAAACATTTCAAAGCACATTTCATGTGTTTTCTTCCCTCTCCTCTCTTTCTCTGAGGGTCTGATTGAGCTTTTCTTTGGATCACAGAATTAACAGTATCAGAACATGATGTGGACGCAATCCAGCCAGTCAGCTGTTCTTTTTAGCCCTGCAGCACTGGGATGAAGGGAAGCCTCCATAAAGCCACTTTTTAATTAATTTATTCATTTTCAAATTTATATGCTGCTCAATAGCCTGGCAGCTGTGACTAACAATATACAACAAGCAGTACAAGTATAGCAGGAAGAGGGGAGGAAATCTGTTGGAGGGGAGTGAGCACTTATAACCAGTTTTTAAATTCAGATTTTGTAAAATCTGCCAAAGAGGATGGTCTTTCCTTGGAACCAAAATGAAAGTAGAGATGGTGCCAGGTGGACCTCTTTAGAAAGCCCATTCCAAAGGTTGGGGGCAGCCACCAAGAAGGCCCTTCTTCTAAATGCCATCCCTTTTACCACTTTTAAGGATGGCTGTTGCAGAAGAACCTCATTGCCAGATCTCAGTGGCTGGGTAGGAGTATATTGGAAATGGTGGTCCTTCAATGAACCAGGTCCCAAGCCATTTAGGGTTTTGTATGGTAAAACAAGCATTTTAACCTTGTGAGCTGTGTTGTCCCTGCTGATATAGGAGTGGGCATAACTTCCTTCCTAGGCCATCCTCCCCTGTTCCACAGCAAGTAAGACACTTCTGGAACCAGCTTGTGACAGAATTAAGCATGACTGTATCTGTTTATTGGGGAGACCCAGGGCATTCTTTTATTTACAGAGCTGTTCCTGGTTCTAGGATGAAGATACCTTTTGTTTGTCTGTAATCCTCTTGGAAGGTGAGCCGTGAAAGGCCAAATGCAGTGGGGATGGATGGACTGTGAAGTGATGGGGATTTGGTGATTGGCCCATGAGAATCGCAATATTTATGAACCTCAATGGCCAGCATTCTCACCTGCTTTTCTGAATCTGGTACCCTTCAGTTATTGTTGCATGACAGCAGCCAGCATTTCTGCCCATTGGCCATCCTCTCTGAGGTTGCATAACAAAATCTGCAGGGGCAACTAGGTTGAGGGACCTACACAGAATCATAGAATAGTGAAAACACAGAAACATAGCGAGTCAGAAGAGGCCTCCCAGGCCATCTAGTCTGACCCCCAGCTCTAGCCAGCTCTGCTCATGACATGCTATGTCTAGCCTATCCTTGAACACCTTCACTGATGGGGCCTCAGTCACCTCCCGTGGAAGCCCATTCCATACCCTTTGGATCCTAACTGTCAGGAAGTACTTTCTGGCATCCAAATTGAACCTTGGTTCCTTGAGCTTCACTCCGTTGGAGTGCGTCCTGCCCTCCTCTGCAGGGGAGAACAGGTCTGTACCCACCTCCATGTGACACCCCTCACATACTTATATGTTGCCAACAGATCCCCTCAGAGTCTCCCTTCCTCCAGGCTGAAAAGACACAGATCCTTCAGTCTTGCATCATATGGCTTTCCCTGCAATCCAGCCACCATCCTTGTGGCCCTATGCTGCACTGACTCTGGCTATATCCTTCCTGTAATGAGGAACCCAGAAATGAACACTGAACTGAACTAGTAGAGTCGGAAGGGGCCATGAAGGCGATCAGATCCAATCCCCTGCTGTTGTAGAACACACCATCCCACTCAGATGGTTATCCAATTTCTTTTGGAATGTCTCTAGTGTGGGAGAGCCCACCACCTCTCCAGGCAGCTGGTTCCACTGTCTTTTGCTCTGACAGTGAGGAAGCTTTTCCTGATATCTAGCCTGAATCTGAGTTGTTGCAGCTTGAACTGATTATTCTGTGTCCAATACTCTAGTATCAGTGAGAAAAGATCTTGACCTTCCTCTTTGTGACAGCCTTTGAGGTACTCTCCCCTCAGTCTTCTCTTCTCAAGGCTCAATGAACACCCCCATTTTCAAGCCTCAGGGGCTTCTTGCTAAGAAGGACTAGGGCTGGAACTTGTGGGCTTATCAGTCTATGCCAGGGTAACAAATCTGTATTTCACCAGATGACCTTGGAATCCAGTTTCCATTGCCTCCAGTAAGCATAGCCAATGGTGAGGAATAATGGGAGCTATAGTCCAACAATATTTGGAGGTTACTGATGTCCCTTAGTGGCTTAGGATTCACCAAATTTGGTGGTTTGCCACTAAAATTTAGTGGCAACTTGCTGTAGTGATTCAGCAAGCACCAAATTAGCTAGAGAACCAGGTAACATTGGTGTTTTGAAGGTTCCATGGTGGTGTGCTGATGAATTCAGTGATGTGGTGGCAGCTGCAGAGTACCAGGGGGCATATACAGCCCATGCCCCATCTAATGTCCATGCCTGGCCTATTGAGAGCCTCATCTTGTTTAGATGGTAATATGTGTTACTTCAACATGTAGCTCATTCTAATGGTGCAGTTCCCAGACTTCTGCCCACAAAGTCCCCTACCTACAGGACACCACTGCTCCATCATTTAATGGTGTGTTGCACTCCCTTTGTCTATCATGAAGCCCTAGCACATCATTTTCAGTGCAGTTACTTGCAAGTAACCATGCTCTGGACTTCAGCTTTAGGTAATAACTGGGCAATTGGATCCTGGCCTTGATCTTTGCTCTGAATAGGCTATTGATGTTTCACTAATGGCAACATTTGAGTGTTTAAGAAATGAAAGCCATTTCTTAAATAATGTCACTCATGGAGGAAGCCCGTAAAGTCTGTGGGAGGAACAGCTAAAGAGTTCTTTAGGATTGAGAAACTCATGTCCGAGGTGAGATCTGGCGAGTCAAACCTTAAGAAATGCCATTATTTAGCATTTCGAAAGCCTTTTCCAGGAAATGCTAAATAAACATGTATCCATAGCATGTGATCTTTCCTCTCTTCTTGCACCTTCTGGTTTTATTTTTTTCGTCTATAAGCCATGGCAGCAGTACATAACAAGCAGCAGATTAAAGCATCTGAAGTTTAAAACAGAGAGAGAGGGAGAGAGATTGCAGTCCTGTACAAGGAAAAACTTGGGATTTTACAGGCCCCTGGACATTGATACTTCCCAGAATAACTTGCCAAGAACCATTTTATAGACCCCTCAGGTTGCTTCCTCAGTGCCTTTTCAATTATTGGGCTAAGTTGCTTTTTATGTCTGAAGACAGGCTCCCCAAACTTTGCTTCCTAAAACAAACACAAGATAGTTTGGGCCTCTGAATCCCCTGCTGCCAAAAGCCGGAGCAGATGGCTTCTCTGTGAAATACTTTGCTGGAGTTAAGCTGTCTGCAGCCAAGGTGAATCTTCAGAAAAAACACTTTGAGAGGGCCAACTTGTTGCTGCTTCATAGTCAAGTATGAAGATGTAGGGATGAGAGAATTTCCTCTATTTTATTCCTGTTGTCCCTCCAGAGGGAGAATTGGGAGAATTTCTGGAACTGGAGCATTCATGCTTTGTTATAGTGAAATCTTTAGGACTTGTGTACTCCCCCACCCCTTCATTCCCAATGTACATGTGCACACTGAGAAATAGTTGCCAAAAAGCGAAACAAAACAACAACAGCAGCAACAAAACCAACCTTGAAAAAGTGTGTGCAGGTCTACACCAGTATTTGTTTCAAAGGTGTTTTTCCAGTCCGCAGAAGGAGAAGTCATGGTTAGGCATGACTGAGCCGCTGCCAAGGATCCACACTCTAGCGGGGGCCTCTCAGAAGGTGAAATCATTCAGAGTTCATTGCAGACAACTTGCTCTAAAGCACGAAGCCTTCATTGCATGCTCATGATAATTAATCTTACAAGGCACAAAAAAGCATCTTTGCTTAACCAACAGTGATAGAACCATATCAGCATTCACATTAACCTATCCATATGTTCAATGTAGAAATGAATAAAAGATACTTGTACAAATGGGATAAAGGAACTGAAAATGATCCTCAAACTTCTTTATGAAAGGAGGATTTAAAAACAATGGAAGAGTGGATGAGTCCGAGTGCAGTTCTACTCCAAAGACAAGATAATTTAGAATTCCCAAATCCTGAGGAAATGCTCAGGTGACAGGAATCAAGGAAGTATCCCAGCAGAACAGCTCTTGTACGTTGTACTTATGCTTCTGTTTGGAATCAAGTTATTTTGCATCCCACTTCTAGCACAATGCCTCTAACTTGCTTCCCTCAGCTGTGTTTGTATAAAAGTGAGAAGATGAAATAAAAAAGGTTTTTGGAGGTGACAGATACATGGCCAGTGCTCTAAGACACTCTCCTGCACAGCAGGGGGCAAGACCACATGGAATTTGTCCTGACTGGAAGGGGCATTTTCTGCCAAGTTTCTAGTATCTCTGCCTAACCAATCTAATCAGAAAGCCGATTTACATTTCGGTGAAAAGAGTATTCTTAAAAAAACAGCACTGAAAATGAAAAGCCAGTCTGGCATTCAGCAAGCTGCAGCTAGCAAGGCTTCAACTTGTTTGTAAGCGGAACCAGTGGTTTATGAAATGATTTTCTATTTTAAGATGAGTGATAGCTGTGGGGAGACAAACATTCATGAAATGCTAGTTCAACATAAAGGCAGCAATAGAAAGGACAGAATTTTTTAAGGGGTCGGAGGTTAAAAGGGGAAAGGAGCATCTGGAACTCTGTTAGTACAATAGACTTTTTCATCCATTGTTCTGTGATCCTTCATCTCGTCTTAATTGCAAGTCCCTTCATTTTGTTGTTGTTAGTTGCAAAGACGTGTCCGACCCATCACGATCCCATGGACAACATGCCTCCAGGCCTTCCTGTCCTCCGCCATCCCCTGGAGTCCACTTAAACTCACACCAACTGCTTCAGTGACTCCATCTAGCCATCTCAACCTCTGCCGTCCCCTTCTCCTTTTGCCGTCAATTGTTCCCAACATGTTCTCTTCTCCAGGGAGTCCTTCCTTCTCATTAGGTGGCCAAAGTGTTTGAATTTCATCATCAGGGAGCAGTCAGGGTTGATCTCCTCTAGGACTGATCAGTTTGATTGCCTTGCGGTCCAAGGGACTCGCAGGAGTCTCCTCCGGCACCACAGTTCAAAGGCCTCAGCCTTCCTTATGGTCCAGCTTTCACAGCCATACATTGCAACTGGGAAAACCATAGGCTTGACTATACACGCTTTTGTTGGCAGGGTGATGTCTCTGCTTTTTAGTATGCTGTGTAGATTTGCCATAGCTTTCCTCCCCAGGAGCAAGCATCTTTTAATTTCATGATTGCAGTCTCCGTCTGCGGTGATCTTGGAGCCCAGGAAAATAAAATCTGTCACCACCTCCATTTCTTCCCCATCTACTTGCCAGGAAGTGAGAGGACCAGATGCCATGATCTTAGTTTTCTTAATGCTGAGTTTTAAGCCAACTTTTGCACTCTCCTCTTTCACCCTCCTCAAGAGGCTCTTTAGTTCCTCTTCACTTTCTGCCATTAGAGTGGTATCATCTGCATATCTGAGGTTGTTGATATTTCTCCCAGTAATCTTAATTCCAACTTGTGAGACATCTAGCCCTGCCTTTCTCATGATGTGCTCTGCATATAAGTTAAATAGGCAGGGCGACAGTATACAACCTTGCTGAACTCCTTTCTCAATTTTGAACCATAGTTTCTGCTTAAGTAATGCAGAGTCTAACCGTGCCTTTGTCAGATCTTGGTTGACCTTAGCCTTTAATATTCATTTGGTCACTGCAAAATGTTGCGTATCATGGAATTTTAGAGTCTCACAACCACAAAACTGTGTGTGGAAATGGAAACTTTGTTTGTACAGAGCCTGCTAACTATTCAGATCTTCTGAGCTGAATATTCCGTGCAGTGGTTATACTAAAATATCTATGATGCCTCGTAGCTCTGAGGAAAGATACCATTTAGGCAGTTATAATATTACAGAACCTATCATAGGATGCTGGGATGGAAAAGGACACACAAACAAAGCAATATTTAGCACCAGACTAAGGAGTCAAGCTGACGTTCAAAGGGCAGTCAATATATCTAAAGATGTCCACAGGGCTGTGGTTTCATAGAATCATAGAACAGTACAGGTCTGTAAATTAAAGCATCCCAGACAGATGGCTGTCCAGATGGCTCTTGAATGTCCCCAGTGTAGGAGAGTCCACAACCTCCATAGACAATTGGTTTCCTTGCTATAGTGCTCTCACAGTCAGGAAGTTTTTCCTGATATCTAGCCAGAATCTGGCTTCCTGTAACTGAAGTCCACTATTCCATGTCCTGCACTCTGGGATGATGAAGAAGAGATCATGGTCATCCTCAGTCTTTCAAGTATTTGCAAAGTGCTGTCTTATCTCCCCTCAGTCTTCTCTTTTCCTCACTAAACATGCCCAGTTCTTTCAATCTCCCCATATAGGGCTTTATTTCCAGGCCCCGATCATCTTCGTTGCCCTCCTCTGAACTTTTCCAGATTGTCTGTATCTTTCTTGAAGTGTGGTGCCCAGAACTGCACACAATATTCGAGATGGGACCTAACCTAAGTATCTAAATGCCAAATAGAGGGAAACTAGTGCCTCACGTGATTTGGAAATTACATTTCTATTAAAGTAGTCCTTTGATGGCTCAAAGATGATTGTCACTGCTACACTTACTATGTACAATTTGCAATTGAATTTTAGCCGAAGACATTCTGAAGAGCATTGTGCTATAACTCACCATCATATTAGTGTCATTCAGTCCTCCAAAAGAAAGGCAAGAAATGGAAGAATGAAAGAATTAGACAATTGGTTTACAACTTGTTGACCATCTAGACATTTCATTCACACATTTCCAATTGTTATGCAAATGCTTCCATTTGTGTTTAATTGGACTAACCTGATTTGTACATACAGAAGATATTCAAGGTGGACTACAACTGCTACAGAATGAAGTTATCCTTAGGTTTTCACACTTTGCTGTCTTTCGTGATATAGTTCTTGCCTCAAAAAAGGATCATGCATGTATATACAAATGCACATCTTTGGGTAGAGTGTATACAAAACACCAGATTTTGCGAAAAAACAACTGAAAATAACACTAGTGTCTGCGTGTGTGCTTTTTAAAGGCAGCTTGATGTGGAAATGGGTTGGAACAGGTTTATAAATATGTAGTTACAAAACTGACATGGTCTAGAAGTTGACCATTCCTATCAATCGTGCAGCTGGAAGCTGATGGCCATAGATTAATGAGAGCCAGTGTAAAGCACAGGCATGCATAACATTGAACTATGATGGATTTCAAAAAGTCTTACAACAAAATCAGGGAGGATGCCCTGTGAAAGACCATTTCTGAAAATAGAAGTAACTTCTAACTGTGAACATAGGAGAATTATATAAGCCTCTTTGAGTTTGTTGTAAGAAAAAATAGGATATAAATCTAATTAATGAATATCAGATATTTGAACAAATGGAGAGGCCACTGCTCCCAGGTGTAGCTTGTGTGCTTTCCAGCATCATTAGTTCAAGGTGGGTAACTTCCATGATTCCTCACCTGATGGGAATGATAGGTATTGACGAGCAAAGCATCCAGAAGACCTCTACTGTTTTGGCCCTGGCCCGCATACCAAACACCAAGGGACCATAGGAGCCAAATCAAAACAGCTGGAGGACGAAAAGCTAGTCAGACACAGAAGCCGTGTGCTGAGGATGAAGTGGACCTGATGATCTGTGTGGGAGCGGTGTTCTGCACAGTACCTTCATCAGCATTTCCCAAGGTTACATCTCCAGTTGTAGACACAAGGCCTGCCATCACCCCTAGCCACTATGACTGCTGGTTGGGAATGATGGGAGCTGTAGCCATGCTGCCCGGGATCCAATGGTTGGAAAGCTCTGAAACAGTTTATCCCTAATGAGATGGGCCCACATAGTGCTTCAGGTGGCACTGCCTATGTGTCTCCCTGGCAGGGGCAGCTAAATGGCTCTGGGTGGGTGACACCCACAGCTGCTGTCCCCCTGCAGCTTGACAGTCGTGCGGGTTTCTGGGGGTGACCACTGGACCCCAATTTCCTGAGGTCCTTTAAGGAATGGTTGTTTATACATGCATGTATGAAAAATATGCATTTGCCACTTTGATATATCTACACAAAATGGTATCTAAATCTAAGTAATAGCATATGTTCATATGGTATACAACATCCTTGTTGGCATGTTTAAACAATATATCTTTCTATACATTCTGAAATGCCTTAATTTCGGTAACAAACTGATGCCATGTTTACATTGGGAAAGTAACATAGAAACATAGAAACAGAGCAAGTCAAAAAGGACCTCCTGGGCCATCTAATCTGACCTCCAGCACCAGCTGGCTCCTCTCACGACATGCCCACCATGTGCATGTCCAGCCTATCTTTGAACACCCACACTGATGGGGTCTCAATGACCTCTCGTGGAAGCCCATTCCAAACCCTCGGGGTCCTGTCTGTCAGGAAGTGCTTCCTGGCATCCAAATGGAACCTTGGCTCCCTGAGCTTTGCTCTGTTGGAGTGCATCCTGCCTTCCTCTGCAGGGGAGAACAGGTCTCTACCCATCTCCATGTGACATCCCCTCACATACTTGTATGTCGCCAACAGATCCCCTCTGAGTCTCCTCTTCTCCAGGCTGAAGAGACCCAGTTCCCTCAGACT
>NW_025335380.1:294921-350432 GCF_004798865.1 Varanus komodoensis | reverse complement strand
CATCCAAATGGAACCTTGGCTCCCTGAGCTTTGCTCTGTTGGAGTGCATCCTGCCTTCCTCTGCAGGGGAGAACAGGTCTCTACCCATCTCCATGTGACATCCCCTCACATACTTGTATGTCGCCAACAGATCCCCTCTGAGTCTCCTCTTCTCCAGGCTGAAGAGACCCAGTTCCCTCAGTCTCGCCTCATACGGCATCCCCTGCAAACCGGCCACCAACCTTGTGACTCTACGCTGCACTGACTCCAACCTGGCTATATCCTTTCTGTAATGAGGGGCCCAAAACTGAGCACAATACTCCAGTTGTGGGTGCACAGTCATGTCATGAGTGGAGCTGGCTGGAGCCAGGGGTCAGACTAGATGGCCCAGGATGCCTCTTCTGACTCGCTCTGTTTCTCTGTTTTTAGACTCTGGCCTGTGCTTAGACAATAGCAATGCAGTAGAAATGGCCCTACAGTTTCTCAGCTTTTAGTTTTTTCATAGTTTGCTCTCTGTTTCACCAGTATACGAATACACATAGATAAGATGCTGCCCTCCATTTGTATTCATTTTAATAGGAATCCCGTGTAAGGATGCATCAAAATTGCCTCTGTGCCTATTTGGCATAGGGTGTCTTAAAGTTCTTTCATGATGTGGTCCAATGGTCTCCCAATATCACCTGGGGTGATGAGATTTTTGGAGTTCCAACTCTGAGATCCTCCAGTGGCCAAGTCTCTGCTCTTCCCACTCTCAGCTGTCACTCTGAGAATGGAAATTCACCCTGGAGACGCTGTGGGGAGGGAAGGGGCATGCTGGGAGCTCAAGCAGAGGACGCTGGGGCTGCCTCCTTATTGATTCCTATCAGGACCCCAATCTTCTTCCTTCCTTCTCCCTAATGATCAGACAGCTAGAAATGCCAGTCTAGATAAAATATATGGGATGAGGATTGGTGGTGGTTGAGACTCCCTCTGCCATGACACTTCCTCCCATATGGAAGTCTCAGAGGCTGATGAACAGCAAGGGTTGGGCCATGTGGCTTCACCCTTCGTGTAACATTTTAATGTTAACACAAAAAGAATCTTTTTCTGATGCAATAATATTGATGCTGCTTTCTTGCAGAGACGGATCAGTAAAATATTGCATCATTAATACAGGAAAGGTGGTCGTGTAGTCTGAGCCAAAAAAACCAAAAAAGGTAACAAATTGCAGTGTCTTTTTCTGGAATTAACTTTAGAAATTGAGGATCATGAACAGCAGATTGTGGAATTGGAAAATAGAGTAAAATAGCTTGGTGCAAGTGCTTAGAAAGTTGGACTGGAACTCAGGAAACCTGGGTTCAACTCTTCTCTCAGCTCTGAAGCTCCCTGGGTTGTATCCTGTCACCAACTCTCAGCCTGTAACCAACCTCACAGGATTGTTGTATGAAGAGGGCTAGGTAAGGCACCCTGGATACATGGGTCTCATGAAGCAAGGCCAGCTCCTAGGCCAGGGCTGTTAGCAGCAATGGAAACAGAACTGCAGTGACAGGACTGAAGGTTTTGCTTTGTGCAACGACCTCCCTCTGGGTCATGTAAAAGGGTTAGTTGATTAGCTTCATTGATGGCCAGAGGCTCAAAGCTGACAGAATGGGAAGGCAGGAAGTGCATTGAAAAGCCACTCAGAACTGGGAAAGCAGGTGGCCTGATGTGCCGGAGGGACTGAGAACAGCAGGGGACTTGAACATCCCAGCCAGTGTTCAGTGAGATAGCCAAATGTGCTTCAGGGCAGGATTGATATGCATTAGTAGAGAAGAGGAGGCTCAAATCTACATTCCTGTTTTCATTTAAAGTGAATGAAGAACACCCTCGTTATGAGGTTCAAAGCAGAAAAGGAGATGAGGTTCAAGTGTACCTCCTTCCATGGAACATAGACTTTCTGATGGATAACTATGGCCTTTTGAAGGAGGATGGGGTGAAGAAGTTAGAGTAGGAATATATTTGCACCTCCCAAACACAAATGCAATATGTGGTCAAAACTCATCTATTCCTGTGCTTGCAATGCTCTCTCTCTCTCTCTCTCTCTCTCTCTCTCTCTCTCTCTCTCTCTCTCTATATATATATATATATATATATATATATATATGTGTGTGTGTGTGTGTGTGTGTGTGTGTGTGTGTGTGTGTGACATATATGTCACACACAACTGAAAAAATATGCACATGGAAAGTGCTTGCTTTTAAAGTGCACACAATCACATACTAATTAATGGGAAAATGCATATTTTCATGTGCACTCAAGCATGCACTCAAAAACTTCACAAAAAGCAAAATAAAACTCTACAACCTAATCTGCTTCAAGGGGGAACTTGGAAAATCTTACTTGTGAGGCCTATGTGGGCTTATGGGTAATGTGGGGTTCACCAAAGGATGGTTGACTCCTTATGAGGATCAACTCTTCTCTGGATGCATGTGCTCATGAAAAATCCCAGCAAGTGTGCAACTCCTTCCTACTAAAGTATATCACTAAAATTGCTGTTGTTGTTAGTCGTGAAGTCGTGTCTGACCCATCACAACCCCATGGACAACATTCCTCCAGGCTTTCCTGTCCTTCACCTTCCCCCAGAGTCCACCCAAGCTCACACCGACTGCTTCAGTGACTCCAGCCACCTCATTCTCTGCCATCCCCTTCTCCTTTTACCATCAATTGTTCCCAGCATTAGAGTCTTCTCCATTGAGTCCTTCCTTCTGATTGGGTGGCCAAAGTATTTGAGTTTCTTCTTCAGGATCTGGCCTTCTAAAGAGCAGTCAGGGTTGATCTCCTCTAAGACTGACTGGTTTGATCTCCTTGCAGTGCAAGGGACTCGCAGGAGTCTCCTCCAGCACCATAATTCAAAGGCCTCAGTTCTTCAGTGCTCAGCCTTCCTCATGGTCCAGCTTTCACAGCCATACATTGCAACTGGGAAAACCATAGCCTTGACTATACACACTTTTGTCGTCAGGGTGATGTCTCTGCTTTTTAGTATGCTGGCTAGATTTGCCATAGCTTTCCTCCCCAGGAGCAAGCGCCTTTTAATTTCTTGACTGCAGTCCCCATCTGCAGTCCCCATCACTAAAATTAGGGATGAGCAAACTTACCCTGTGTGACTTTGTTATTTGCTTGAATAACAACAACCCCATCCATGTAAGCTCAGGGGAGAGGTCTCCCTTAAAATGAACTTTGTAGTAGATAAACAGAGCCCATGTGGCTACACAAAAGGCTAAGAGATAATCTGAAAACAAAAAGGACATGTATAAGAGGTGGAAGGAAGGCCAAGCTACCAAGGAAGACTATAAGCGAATAGCAAGGAATTGCAGGGATAACGCAGAAAGGCTAAAGTGCTGCATGAACTGAGGCTTAAAACAACTGAGCTAAAAACAACAAAAACGTCTTCTTCAAATGCATCCAAAGTAAAAGGCAGATGAAAGACAAGGGAGTTCAGCTACTCACCATGGATGAGTAAGATGACAAAGAAAAGGCAGAAGTGTTCAACTCCTACTTTGACTCAGTCTTCTCCCAAAAGAAGAACTACAAGCCTCCTGATGAAGGTGTACCACAAGCTGAAGGGGCAGCCCAAGACTGACAGGCAAATGGTCAAGGATCTTCTAACTGGGCCCAATGAGTTCAAATCTTCAGGACCCAATGAACTTCATCCCAGAGTCATAAAAGAACTAGTGCAAGAACTTTCATAACTGCTATCTATCTTCCTTGAGAATTCATGGAAGACAGGAGAAGTGCCAGATGACTGGAGAAGGGCTAATGTTGTCCGTATTTATAAGAAAGGAGGGGAAAAGAACCTGCGACCTATAGACCAGTTAGTCTGACATCAATCCCTGGACAATTCTAGTATACAATATAAAACAATCTGCAAACACATTGAAGAAATATTTTGTATTTTATTTGATGTTGTAAGCCGCCCCGAGGCCTCGGCAAGGGGCGGCATAGAAATGTTTTAATTAATAAATAAAAATAAATAAAGAAAATGCAGTAATTGCTAGAAGCCAACATGGATTTTGCAAGAACAAATCCTTCCAGATGAATCTAATTTTATTTTTTCACTGGGTAACCTCCGAAATGGACTGTGTGAATGCTGTGCACATTTAGACTTTGCTATTTAGACTTTAGCAAAGCCTTTGACGAAGTGCCCCACAACATCCTGATCACCAAACTAGCAAAATGTGGGCTAGATAGTGGAACCATTAGGTGGATCCAGAATTGGGTGCAAAATTGACTCAAAGAGTGCTCATCAATGGTGCATTCTCATCTGGGGAGATGTGACAAGTGGGGTGCCTCAGGGTTCCATCGTGGGACTACTACTCTTCAACTTTTTAATTAATGATTTAGATGATGAACTACAAGGAAAGATAATTAAATTTGCAGATGACACAAAGCTAGGTGGAACAGCAAATACCCTGAAAGACAGAGATAAGATCCAGGGTGATCTCAATAGGTTAGAATATTAGGCAGAGAGCAACAGAATGAAATTCAATAAGGAAGAATGCCAAGTTCTCCACTTAGGAGCAAGAAACCAAATAACCACTACAAGATGGGGACTATTTGGCTCAGTGGTAGTGCAAAGAGAAAAGATCTTGGGGTTGTTGTAGATCACAAGCTGAATATGAGCCAACAATGTGAAGCAGTTGCAAAAAGGGCAAATGCTACTTTGGGCTGCATTAACAGAAGCATTACTTCCGAAACATGTGAAATACTAGTTCCCCTATACTCCGCACTTATCAGAACTCATCTGGAGGAGTTTGTCCAATTCTGGGCACCTAAGTTTTTAAAAGATGCAGAAAAGCTAAAAAGGGTACAGAGGAGGGCAACAAGAATGATTCGGGGACTGGAGGCAAAGTCCTATGAGGAAAGAATAAGAGAACTGGGCATGTTAAACTTCAGGAGCAGAAGACTGAGAAAAGGTATGATGGCATTCTCCACGTACCTCAAAGGCTATCGCAAAAAGGAAGGATTTCTTCTTGGTTCATTCCAGATTGCAGGTCATAGAATAATGAACTTAAGTTAAAAGAAACCATATTTAGACTAGACACCAGGAAGAATTTCCAGACTGTGAGAATGTAACTTAGTGTCCTGAAATAGCAGGGGGTTGGACCCGATGGCCTTCTGACCCCCTTCAACTCTACGTTTCTATGATTTATGATTCTAAGCTTTTGTTCATGCATACTAGCAGTGCATCTTGGGAACTGTAGTTTGGAGATACATAGCACACCACCTTATATACATCCTTCTGAGCTTCCAATCATGTATGGTTGATATCTAAAAAAGGCTATTTCTGTACATGTGCCTAGTTGTCTGGATTAAACCCTTTCTCACTTATAGTTACTTGCAGCCCTTTCACATCTTTCTCTTATTCTCATTGGATCAGATTTGGGTTGTTGTTGTTCATACAATACTTTGATTTTGTTTGGTAAGTAAACATGGACTTGACTTACTCCTGGTTGTGGATCAAGTGTTGCTGCATGGCCTTTTAAATACATGTTTACTTAAGAAACAAAATGAAAGAAAATATTGAACTGACAGCTATAAGCCAAATCCACCCCAATAAGAGAGATGCAAGACCATCATGGGTTATCATAAACAAGGAAAGGGTTGTATCAAACAATTCAGTATGTGTACATAAATGGTGTTGTTTAGCTCTGGACTGCGTGCTCAGAAGCTCACCATCAATTCTGTACTTAGTGATTTTGTAAAATGCCAGTCCAAGCTTGTTAAAAATGTGAGCATTATGAATGGATGAACTTTGACCAGAGAGCCAACTGTTTACAAAATTCAGTGGCATCTTTTTATTATTTATTTATTTTGTCTGCATATCACACTGCAAACTTGGACATGTACTACATTAAATCTAAGTCTGTGTTTGGTCCTGAAAGTGCAAACTGCATAAAATCTTGATAAAAAAATGAATGGAAACAAATTCTCATACCTTCCTGCTTGTTAAATTCCACGAACAAGGCAGTGCAATTGCACAGGCATAACATTTGGAAGCCCTCATGTGAGAGCTACAACTCGGATTTTTGCACCAGCTCTGCCTCAGTTATTTGGCCAAGATGCTAGCTCGGGTATCTACCTAACTTCCCTTGCACACTGATTCTTCTCTATTCATAGTCAACATGCTGGTCAGTGTAACTGTGATAGGATGGAGTTGACAGCAGTGGATTGAAGAGCTCTTAGCTGTTATTGATCTGCTTTCCATGCCTGGTGTGCGGGTGATGGGTTATTTGAAACTGCAAATGCTCTTGTGGTACAGTCCTCTTACTCGGTAGTAGTTCTCCAGGGTGCAAATGAAGTGAACTTTGAGGGGGAAGCTGCGTATTTGAAGGTCTGTCCACAACGGGTCATCCATGCACACTGAAAAGCTTGCTATCTGTGAACTGCCTTGTGAGAGCTTTTCAAAATGAGCAAAATCCCCATGGATCAAGGTCAAATCCAGAGGAAAGAAATCAGCAGGCAGATTGGGGTCAAAACCAGAGGAACAGGAAAGGATTAGAAGGCAGGTGTGAGAGGGATCAGGAGAAGCAGAAGATGGATACCAAGAAAAGATCAAAGAGTCATCATTGCACAAGGTTGAACTCTGATACTAAAGCAGAAAAGGTTGAGGCTGACCCAGAATTAGGTGCATTGCCAGTATTGGGCAGAAGAAGCCAGTCCTGTAGTAGAAGGAAGTTTTGTTCACAGACCCAAGGAGATTAAAAATGCCAAGCATAATATAGTGTGTTCCCTTTGTGTATTAATTGCTCACCTTTCCAGTTCTAGGGATACACATAAGTTTTATTTCATTCCTACTTGTCTTATCTACTATCCTGTCACTAAAGAGAATGTTTTATTTGTTTGTTTTTAAATTTGCAAATTCCCAATCTTGTAATCATGCCCGAGAGAAAATGTGCATCTTTGAAATAATTTTAAAATGACATTTTAATTAAAAATGCACCATTTCATAGTTCAGTCAATGGAGGGGAGTATGCAGCTTTGAAAAATGGACACAGAAATGTGCATTTACCAGTTAGGCATGTCATGAGTGGGGCCTTTTGGAGCCAGGGATCACACTAAATGGCCCAGGAGGCTCCTTCTGACTCACTCTGTTTCTCTGTTTCTTTGGTTGAAATGGACTCCTTCTGCATTTGAACAAAAGAAAACAGGTCACAGGTAAGAATATGAGACACTCAAATGGAGCTATGGAATGGAGTTTGGAGTCCTGGCAAATGCTAATAGCTAAAAGAAGACACAAACTTGTGTTTGCAAGCACTGAGCAGGGCTGTGAAGGACAGGACATTCTGGATAGCAATCAATCATAGAATTGTTATAACTTGGGGATGACTTGGTGTCACATAACAGCAGCAACAACAATGAACTGATTCTCCTACCCTTATCCTTGAAGCAGTTGCTCTATTCTGGGAAGATCTAGAGCAGCTCTCCATTTAGGCAGGGAACTCATTGGGTAACCATGGACCAATCACTTTCCCCTGTCCTCACCTTGTTCACAGATTCTTTATGTGGATGCAAATGGTGGGGGTGGTTTTTGGCAGTGAAGGGCCAAAGAGGGAAGGAGACAGAGGGAGAGAACAAGTCACCCATCCTTATGCATCTTCAGTTGGGCATATATGGACTTTATTAAACCTGCTTCATCCATGTTCTGCAGATTTTCAGGCACCTTTAATTCTATTGACAGAATTGAACTTTCTCTAAACATTCCATATCCTTTTGTGCAAATTTGCACATTGTGGAACTCCTCCTCAAATGTGCAACATTTTAGTCTATGGGGAAATGCATATTTTTGTTATTTTTAAAAATTGTTTGCATCAAATACTCTGTAAATTCATGGAATCCATGAGACTCGGCTAATCCATCTATCATAGAATGCATGGGTCAAATTCATAGAAATTCAAAATGATATAAATCCACTGCAGATTCCCCCAACATCCCTATGTTCAGTGCAGTGTTCCTGCTCTCTTCTGTGTGTTTTCAAAATGTATTTGTTAGGTCTTACTGTTGAGGGTCTCTCAGTTACTCAGTCTACCAAAAGGAGTGTCAGAATTACTGAGAGTACAATTTCCTGCATGCCTGCTGAGAAGTATGTTCCATTGAATTAATTCAATGGAGCTTTCAGGAAGGGGGTATACATCTGCACCTTGAGTTTGAGACTAGAAGTAAAAGCATGAACACAGGAGACAAAGGTTTCAATGTTAGGACAGAAGAGAAGTCTGAGGCTGGGCCATGTTTCTTTCCCCTTCCACACGTGGTTGCTAGAATCTTGTCATGGGAGTTGATCTTGCTCTAGAAACCCTGAGAAAGAAGGTAAGAAACTTGAGCCCTTACAACTTCACTGTTTCAGGAGCACAAACCACTGTATATGTTCAGGGATGTCTCTGAGAGTAGAAGGAAGAGGGAGACAGTTTTAAAAAGGAAAATACCAAAGGAAAGCCATGAAGTTAATGATGAAGTTCAGGTTTGATTAGTCTCAGATATCACTTTCAGAGGTGGCAGCAGTGGCGGTGGAGGGAGGTCACACTTCCACAGTGACCTTTTAGCAAATTCGGAGCTAGGAAGAAAATACGTCTTTTTTGGTGCTTTTACATTTGCAAGTAATTAGGGATGAGCTACTGGCTCAACTATACGGTACTTCACCATAGCAGTACTGCTGCAAAAGTACTGTGAGATCATGCCTGCATACCCACGTGCGTTTTAGGGTGGCTTGCAAGGAACTTGCAAGGAAATGGACCCCTTACACCTTTGCTGTGCTTTTAATGATGATAAGAAATTAATTTCAGTACATTTTTTATTAGACATTTATCCTTTTTGTACCTTCTTGACCACAGGTTCAGACACAATTTATCGTTGAAGTCCATTCATTTCAAAACAGGTTGTGTGATTTGCAAACACGCACATGCACATGACACATTTGGCAACATGCACTCCTCTGCATGTCAATTTTTCAGACATGCCCCTATTTCAAAATGAGCGCATTTAAGCAAACGTGCACAAATACACTTTTATCAAGGAAGAAGAAAGCATGCATTTCAAAATACAAACATTTAAAAAAAATCTTACATTTCAAAAAAGTGCACAAGAGAGACACAGATTTGGAAAAATACTCACCAACAGATTTTCATGTGAAACACTTCCCCACAGGGAAAAAGGAAAATAAAAAGTGTGCAGTAAGCTACGGTCTAGAAGAAGCTTCACGATAGAATTCAGATAACTCCGGCAATTTCATGTTTTGCTGCTTCTTTTAAGAGACCTGAAGAACTGTTGTCAACATGTATTCAAGAGACTGAATCTTCATCATCATTATCATCCTCATCATCCCCATATGCAATTATTTTGAGTTGCTGGCACCCTCCAGATATTTGGGACTATGACTCCTATTATCCCTGATAATAGGCCATGCTAGATGGGGTTGGTATGAGCTGTAGTCCAAAACAGTCTGAGGACACCAGGTCATGGAAGGCTCCCTTTGAGTTCTTAAAGCACTTCACTGTCTTCTCACAACTGCAGCATCTTGCGGTATGTAGTGTGGAGGGTATCTTGCAGCCATCATTATCTGACCAGGAATTTCTCAACACACAGTGACATGAGCATGCCTCATCTCATGTCTTTTTGCCCACCTGGTCAGGATTGTATGCTCTGGCAGGAAATGACTTTTAAAAGTCTCAGGCAGAGAACAACACCTTCCCATTGCCTGCAATATAATCCTTCTGCTTGGAAATGTCAGAAAACCAATGTGGAAGAGAATCTTTTTTATACAAAAGAGATCTCCTACCATTGTGTCATGGGGATAATGCACATCTGTACACCTTGCATTATAGTATGCCTTCTTTCCCGCCTGCCTTCCATTTTCTTTATTGTTATTTTAATATTTCTTGACTACCTTTCAGGGCAGCAGCCTGCCCAGAACAGCAGCACACAGCAATAAAAACACATAAGAACAGACCTTCTTAAAAGCTTTCGGTGATTGGTTTTGGCAGACCCCTAACCATAATTTATTCTGGAGGTCTGGGGCCACCATGAAAAAGACCATCTCTTGTGCAAGTGGTAACCTCACTTCTCTCTCAGGTAGGCACAGGTGAAAGGCCTCTCTTGATGGTCTTCAAGTGTGAGCAAGTAATTGTTGTTCAAGTAATATGGCCCCTCCCAAACCATGAAGATGTAAAAAATCAAAGCCAGTGGTTTAAACTGGGCTCAGAAACACACCAGGGACCAATGAAATTATGTGATGAAATTTCTCCCAGCAGTATTTAGGTAGCTGCCTTCAGCACTGTAAGTGATCTGTTAAAAATGGCCTTGTTTGGAAATTAGAAGCTGCCATAAACTGAGGAGTTAGACGTACTTAATACACCCTCCCCAGTATTTTCAACTCTGATTGCCAGCAACTGTCCAGGGTTTCAGGCAGGATTCTCCCCCAATCCTACTACTCCAAGATGTCAGGGCTGGAACCTGCAACCTTCTGCATGCCAAGTCTGTGTTCTGTCTTCTGCTCCTAAGCGATGTGCTCCCTCCTTTAGGTGGGCATTTCATCTTTTTGCAGCAATCTGAAAGGATCCTGCTGCCTTTGATTATTTCTTGCTGATTCCATTTTGCTGCCGCTCTTTAGTATCTGTGCTTCCCTTGCTCCTTTATGCTCTTTTCTCTGGTTGTTAATGTATTAAATAATGGCCGATAGCTATCTTGAGAGAGTCCCGCTAGGCATGGAGAGGCTGGATATTAATATTTTACTGGAATAAATAAACCACATAGTCTCCGACATAGATTTTTTTTAAAAACATATGCCTCTAAAAATATAACAAAGTGAGTGAAACAGATATTTCTTGTAACCACAGAATCTTACAGGCATACCCATCAGTGAGACGGGGTGGCTGCAGCTCCCTGTGTAGGAATGATCATAGCTTCAGGGTTGGCCCTGCAAAAAGGCAGAGTGAGAAATACACCTCAGACACCTGATGCTGGCAGGTGGAAGGCATTGCAGGACCGGGCTGGGTGTTCCATGGTGACAAGCTTGCGCTTCCTAAGCTAATGTTTAGTCCTTAGGGAAGTGAAGGATGCTTCCCAAAGCTGGTGGTGACAGTATCCATCAATCCAATTTGCTTCTATACATGGGATGAGACAATAAGTCTTGTTTATTTACATTCAGTGGGGGCTGTCACCACTCTGGGGTTTGGTCTTAACTTTAAAGGCACATTTATGTTGCTGAACACTGTTGTTCAGCTGTTCAGTTGTGTCCGATTATAAGAGATCCTAAGGGCCAAATCTCGCCACACTTTCTGATCCTGTGCCACCTCATCCAACTGAACTATGCTCTGGGCTGCATCCTCTTTGATGGAGTCTAACCTCCTTGCTCTTTGGCGACCTGGTTTTCTCTTGCTGCTGAGCATTCCAAGTATTATCTCTTTTTCTAATAAGCTTGATCGCAAAACATGGCCAAAATACATGAGTCTTAGCTTTGTTATCTTGTCGACCAGGGATGCATTTGGATTAATATGCTCCAGCACCTGCTTGTTCGTGACTCCTGCTGTCCATGGAATGAGCAGGAGACTCCACCAACACCACAGTTCAAATGAGTTGATTCTCCTCTTGTATAACTTTTTCATTGTCTAACTTTCACAACTGTTGGTTGCAATAGGAAAAATGATCACTTGGACCAATCTGCCCTTGGTTACCAAACTGATGTTCTTGTTTTCCCACAGTTGATTCATGCTTGTCATTGCCATGCGACCTAGTGAAATTCGTCACTTTATTTCTGGACTGAATTCACTGCTGTGCATAATCAGTGATCCCAGGAAAGTGAATTCCACTACATATTCAATTTCCACATTATCAACTGCTATTTTGATGACTTCATTCTGTGCAGTTGTCAAGACCTTCGTCTGTTTGATGTTCAGAAGAAGGCCAAACTTCTCACTCTCTTCTTTGATTCCTTGGATCAATTGCTTTAGACCTTCCTGGGTTTCTGAGAGCAACGTTGTGTCATCAGCATATTGAAGGCTGTTTATGGTTCTTCTGATCTTTATCTGGACTTTTGATCCTTCAAGATCCATCTTCCTCATGATTACTTCTGCATTCAAGTTGAACAGAAAAGGGCAGAGAATACATCCTTGTTGGACTCCTTTCTCAACCTTGAACCAATTCGTGTCTCCGTATGGTGTTCTTCCAGCTACTTGCTGGTTTGTATATAGTGACTGCAGAAATTTGACCAGATGTGTTGGTACCCCTGGGTCTTGTAGTACTTTCCACAACTTGTCATGATCAACACAGTCAAAGGCTTTCTTGCTGTCAATAAAACACAAAAGAAAGTAAATGTTCTTTTGATATTCTTGAGATTTTTCCACAATCCAGTGCAAATTTCCAATAAGGCCATGAGTGCCCTGGGCTCTTCAGAAACCTGCTTGGACTTCAGGTAGTTCCCTTTCTATGACAGATGCCAGACATCATACAATTTTAAGGAGAATTTTGCTAGGAGAACACCACTCCTCCCTAAACAAGTTCAGCACCATGGATAGTTCCTTGAAAAGTTAAGACTTCAACCTAGAATGAATACACTGCTCTTCTGAATTTAATGCTGCCACCCTCCAGTGTGCATTGTGGCCTTAATTCCAGGCAGAAAAATGATTTGGACCAGTCCTCCATAGCTTCACAGTAAGGATCTCACAGCTTCAGTCCCTGGCATGGCCAGGTAAAAGCTTAAGCTGCAGATGATGTGAGGAAACCCTGGAAAGGGCTGCCTGATGGGCTTGGCTGTGAGTTCTGCAACATTTGAGGGTTGATGGGCATGCTTAGAACCTTCAATGGCTGTCTGGGCCATTCTCACAAAATTGCTGTCATGTCCAGGCACAAAACCCCCATTTTGTAGGAGACTAAAACTAAAGCAACTTATCCAAGAAGTAGTGCAACACAGAGGTAGAGAATTCACCACATAATGCACAAACTGACAGACCTCTGAGATGAGTAAGTTGGCCAAGAATGCTGCTGGGAACCTAAAGAATCCTTGCAAATAAAAACAGTGCTGGAGCCCAGAACTTCATTTTGCATCATGTTGGACTTCCAGTTAACTGTATTTAAAAATAAATTAAAATAAAATAAAGATCAGGTAGGGCACAAACCCTGGGCATGATCAAGAGAGTTGTCCATGGTCATATCAGAGTGCATAAGTACTTTGTTTAAGACCCTGATTCAAGATGGATAGTCTGATTAGGTATAAGGTAAGGATGGAAAATTTCGGTCCAAGGGCTGAATCTAGCATCCCTGAGCTTTCCAGGATTCCCCAGATGGCCATGCCCTTTCCCCAACCACCTGGGAGGATAGTTTTCTGGCTTTTGCATCATTTCCCCTCACTTCTGAAAGGTTCAAATACCTTTCTGAAGGTTTAGTAAGTGATATGAAGAACTTTAAGTTAAAATATATATGTCTTATAAACACGATTGGCCCTTCTGCTTCTGCATTCAGCTCCATCCAGCCATGAAATGTGGCCCAGAAGAGTTTTTCAGAAATTGTCCTGAAAGAGCTTCAACATGGCTGTCCAAGGGAATGCCTTATCTCCATTTGGGGATACACATGCTTGAATTTGCTGTCACAGAATGCACAAAATGTATCTCAGACCCAACACAATACCAGCAGAAGGGTGCTGTGGAGTGGAGCCCTTGCAGTAGACAACCCTTTCAGATATTTTAAAACACATTCAATAAGATGGCTAAAAATCAGGATTACCTCTTTGTTCAGGCTCTAGAAGAGGCTGGGCCAAAGAAAGCCCATTCTAGCTCAGTTTTGTGTCCAAGTACTTGGTTTTCCATCATTTAGTCCATTTGTGATTCCGCCATTTCTCCTTCTCTTTGCTGAATAGTCCATATGAATGTTGAAGCAAATGTCCAGGAATTAGGAGGAAAAAGAATCTTGCTTTGCTTTAGGATTCATTGGGGACTGGCAAACATGGCCTTTGATTGTGGCTGGGCTTAATCAATTCACTTCCAAAATGGGAAAGATTAGCACTAGACAGGAGGAGATTGCCATCAAGTTGTATCTCCAATTAGCAGGTCTAATTTGTGTTGGTCTAATAAATACATGAGTACTAGGAGCACACTGGGTGTTTTACATCCAGACACGCACAATCTAGCCACACCTCCATTTATCATCTAGTTTGGATATTACATTCATACAATCTGAATCCCATCACCTCTTGAACTTTTTAATGTAATAAAGTACCTTCCAAGAGATGGAACCAACCTGTGCTGTGGTCGCTAAGAGCTGCCACAACTACCATATGGGTGGCTTGAGGACGATTCTTAGTTTTCTGGCAGTGCCGTAACTCCACGTAGATGAAACCTGGGGTAATACTTGCTAATGTCTCCTTTAGTTTGTTTGCACACAGTTCATTGTTGGATATTAGCAGAAGCTGCTGTGGGGAGCTTTATAATATTCCATACAGGCCCAAGATCCTTCTTACAGAAGTCCCTGCTCCAAATGCACCCACTTGGAGAAGTGAAGTGGGTGGCCATGAGGCAGAGAGCCATCATGGGGTGGCCTCTTGGCCACATAACAGCTTCTCGGGGAAGTTTGCCCAGGCCCTCTCTGTGGTCCTCTTGGTGTCAGGAAAAGACCCATTTGTTCCCCTGGGTTGTTTTAACAACTTGGATTGTAAAGACTTTGTCATGCTATGAGCAGACCTATGGAAATCAGTGGGGCAAGTAAGCAATGAAGGGTGGAAGTTCCATTAATTTAACTGGGGAGTCATAGAATAAGAATTGTACACACAGGGCTATTAGTCTCCTGTAACCTTATTTATTTCTTGTAACTATCCCCCAAGCTTTGTTGCCATTGTTGGGGTGTTGCTTTATGGTCCAGACAACCTTATGGTGCTGTTATCGGTGAAGAGAGATTACCAGCACTGCTGCTTCCCTCAGTTCCTTCCTAGGACTCGTAGTTCATCTTCCTCAGCCCACTCTGAGTCAGTGTCAACATCCCATTCCTTTGGGAGATGGGGAAGCATGATGGAGGATAGGATCTGGAAAAGAAGTATAACCCTACTGGATCTGTAGGAAGAATTTCACCAAGCTCCAATTCCCCTTGTACACCTGTTGGGGAATATTGGGATTAGTATTCTAGATATTTGTTTGATTCTCACTTTTAAAAAATTCAGGGGTTTCCACCAAACAGAAGCTCTCTAATTCACATGAAGGTTTTGGTTTAGGTGAAATCTGGTGGTGATTCTATTCAAATGTTTCTGTCTGACTGACACACTTGAATCCTTCTCTTCCTCTGATGTATTTTATTCTATTTTATCTTGTCTTATCCTCAAAAACATGCTATGAGCTAGGTTAGTCAGAGATATGTGCAATGTTGAAATCCATTTAAGCTTGATGGACTTTTGACACCTTTCCAATCTGACAGTCAAAATCAGGCCAAGTCAGTTTTTTTCCCCCGGATTCTGCTAAAGTGGTCAAAATATTTGTGCAAACTGAGCTCTAAGAATGGCATATTACTTCTACAGTTTCCTGATCTGTACAAATCAGATGCAGAAAAAGGGGCCATTTCTCTCAAAATGCAGCATTCCCAGTTGAAAAGGTCAGACTCAGAAACTGAACTAGATGAAGAAGGAGAGGGGTTGTGGCACAGAATTGTCAAGATTAATGAGTGAGATTTATCAGACAGCTTCTGAGAATCGAGCCACCTTCAATTTGGGGTGAGACACTGTAGAAGAGGGAGGCTCTGAGGAGGAAGGGTAAGAATTCATTAATCCACTGAGCTGACACTGAGCAGCCCAATTAAGTAATGTCTGGCATTTCCTCTGTCTAACCCAGCAGCAGCGTGAACCTCCCTCAGGGTGAAGTCAAGCTTTTTGGGAAAGGAGAGGAGACTTTTGGCTATTAGACACTGTAGAAAAAATGCATGAACAAATACAGAAGTGCTGCTAGGTTCCTACCAGGTTTTAAAAGTCATGCATATTGCCTGCAACCTGGTTTTAACTATTCCCATGTATATAGAAAGCTAGGGGTCAGGGAGAATAATTCTAGCTTATCATTCTTGATTTTGTCTATACAAAATTTTAGTTGCAAAAGCAAAAGGCAGGAGGAAATATTCAAGCCTCTGTCATATAGTCCAAAGTGGCACAATCCAAGGAGAATTTCATCAGCTCATCTTTTGAACGACATCCCAAAGAAGTGAGACAGGGAGCAGGAAGGCCTCTCCTCCCCTGTGTTACTTCTGACGTGGGGAACCTGCAGGGTGTGTGGCCTTCTGCCCTTCAAGAAGTGAATGTTCTGTCAACATTGTGTCAGAACGTATGTGCAAAGGTGGATGTGAGCCAAGCTCCAGAAGAGCACAAAGAGAAAAAAGCAAGTGCTGGCTGTGCTTTTTTCTTGTTTCTTTGCAAATGTCTGTGGCTGCTTTTCGGGGTTACATGACTTCCCATGAGACTTGGCTTGTTCCATCCTGGCAACTATGTCAGTGGGGCTCATCTACCCAGAAAGATCACGACACTTGATTGAATGTCACTCCCTTTCTTCTTCCTGCTATCCATGCATTGCCACCAACATCCTCGCAATGCCTTTGCCAGCTTATCAGGGGAAGTGAAAGGGAAGTGGCTTTTGTGCTGTCCATCACTGCAGGAACAGGGCATGCAGCTTTCCAGGGTTTATCTTCTTGTCTCCTTGTCTTCCTGTCAGTCCTGTGGCAGGAAGACAAGGAGACATATGAGCAAAGCAGCAATGCTACAACTACACCCAGATGGCTTCTGGATTCTGACTGAAAGCATGAAAGAGTTACCCTGTTGTTAAACAAGCAGAAATATCTGGGAAGTGAGCAGAACTGAATGGCTTCACCCTGGCCTGCAATGGCCCTGCAATGGGTAACAATATGAGGAATGTATGAAAAAATAATTTCAGTTTGGATTTGGTTAGAATTGTAGTAATTGATGCTTTCTGGACTGCAAACAGGCTCATTGCTTTTCTGAGCATGCAACATGATGCAAGGGAAGGGTTCAACAGCATATTTAGAATTGCAAAATAATCATGAACAAATTGTAATTCCGAATGGAAAAGTAGTGTGTAGATTTCCAAGATGCACCCATTTGTTGGATAAAAATGTTGGGAAAATGCATGGAAACATATGGCTACCACATGAAAACCTTCATCAGGAGAGCTTTAAAGTAAAACCAATAGGAGAGGAAGATGTGCAGCATGGCATACCATCACCTGGCAAAGACTCATATATTTCAACAGAGAAAAACCTCAAGCATGGATCAGCACTATTCTCCCCAAAAATGTAGAAAGAAAACCAGGGCACAGCAAGAATGAACTTCCATGTCTCTACAACAATGCCCAAAGTATGGGAAACAAGCAACTCGAACTTGAGCTCATAGTACACAAAGGCAATTATGATCTTATAGGAATAACAGAAACTTGGTGGGATAACTCACATGACTGGAACTCTACAATTGATGAATGCAGCCTGTTCAAGGAAAATAGAAAGGACAAAAAGGGAGGTGGAGTTGCACTATATGTGAGAGATACATATATCTGCACAGAAATTCAAGAAGAACTTAGTAGTCCCATTGAAAGTCTCTGGCTAAATTTAAAGGGAGCAAAAAATAAGAAAAACATAGTTGTTGGCATATATTACCATCCACCCAGTCAAAAAGCGGACAAGAATGCAACCTTCAAAAAGCAACTTGCCGGCATTTCCAAGAAGAATGGTGTAGTCATCATGGGGTGCTTCAATTTCCCTGATACTTGCTGGGAGACAAATTCTGCCCCTCCAAGAGGTTCCTGACATGTGTTGCCGACAACTTTCTCCAGAAGAAAGTAGAAGAAGGTATGAGAGGATCAGCTATACTCAATTGTGAGCCGCCCCGAGGCTTCGGCGAATGGGGTGGCCTATAAATGTTTTAATAAATAAATAAATAAATAAATAAATAAATAAATAAATAAATAAATAAATAAAATACTAACAGGGGTGGCCTGGTGGACAAAATAACAACCATGGGAACTCTGGGGGAAAGTGACCATGTGATACTTGAATTCTTAATTATGAAAAAGGGTAATTGGAGTCAAGCTAGCATCCTGGACTTCAGGAAAGCCAACTTTAACAAACTCAGAAAAATGATAAGCAAAGTGTCATGGCAGCACAGCCTTAAGGGGGGAAGGTGCCCAAGGTGCCCAGCGTGGTGTAGTGGTTAAAACAGTGTGGTGTAGTGGTTAAGAGCATGGGACTGGGATTCAAACGATCTGGGTTCTAGTCCCCGCTCCACCATGGAGCCAACTGGGTGACTTTGGGCCAGTCACAGACTCTCAGCCCAACCTACCTCACAGGGTTGTTGTTGTGGGGATAAGATGGAAGAGGAGAATGATGTAAGCTGCCTTGAGTCCTTTGTAGGAAAAAGGCAGGATATAAATTGAATAAATAAATAAATGAGATGGAAGGGAAATCTTGAAAAAGAAGATTCTTGAAGCACAACTATAAACAATTCCATCAAGAAAAAAGTGTAGAAGACAGCAGAGGAAACCTACGTGGATCCACAAAAGGTTAAGGGAGAGCTACTCATAGTGGATGGCAGAGTGATAACAGATGACAAAGAAAAGGCAGAGGCTCTCACTTCCTACTTCGCTTCCGTCTTCTCCCACAAGGAAATCTGCAATCAAGAGGAAGTTCAAGCTGGAAGCAAGAGATGGCAGCCCAAGATTGACACACAAATGGTCCAGGAATACCTAGATGGAATAAACACTTTCAAATCACCAGGGTCCAATGAACTCCATCCCAGAGTCATAAAAGAGCTAGCGGAGGAACTCTCAGAACCACTGGCTATTATCTTCAATGAATCTTGGAAAGCAGGAGAAGTGCCAGAAGACTGGAAAAGGGCTAATGTTGTCCCTACCTTCAAAAAGGGGGATAAGGTGAACCTGGGAACTATAGACCAGTTAGTCTGATGTCAATCCATGGAACCAACTGGGTGACTTTGGGCCAGTCACAGACTCTCAGCCCAACCTACCTCACAGGGTTGTTGTTGTGGGGATAAGATAGAGGAGGAGAATGATGTAAGCTGCCTTGAGCCCTTTGTAGGAAAAAGGCAGGATATAAATCAAAAAATAAATAATAAAATAAATAAAATTCTGGGGCAAATTATTTTAAAAAATCATCTGCAAGCATGAATTAATAGAAACCAACATCAATTTATCAAAAAATAAATCCTGTCAGACTAATTTAATCTCATTTTTTGACTGGTTAACCTCCCAAATTGACAGGGGAAACACTGTGGACATAATCTACCTAAACTTTAGCAAAGCGTTTGACATAGTGCCATTCTGATAAGCAAATTAGCAAAAACTGGACTATTAGATGGATCCAAAATAGGCTGCTAAATTGGTCACAGAGTGCTCATCAATGGCATCTTCTCAAATTGGATGGAGGTAACTAGTGGGGTGCCACAGGGTTCAGTCCTGGGCCCAGTGCTCTTCAACATTTTTAGTAATGATTTAGATGAGGAAGTACAAGGAAAGATAATCAAATTCGCAGATAATACAAAACTGGGCGGAATAGCAAGCACCCTAGAAGACAGAATGAAGATTCAGGGTGATCTTGATAAACTTGAACACTGGGCTGAAAGAAACAGAATGACATTCAATAAGGACAAGTGCCAAGTCCTCCACCTAGGAAAAAGTAACCAAATGCATCGATATAAGATGGGGAATACGTGGCTCCACAGAACTGAACAAGAAAAAGATCTTGGAGTAATTGTGGACAATAGGCTAAACATGAACCAAGAGTGCAATGCAGCCATCAAAAGGGCAAATGCTATTTTGGGATGCATTAACAGAAGTATTACTTCCCAATCATGAGAAGTAATAGTTCCTCTATACTCCTAACTAGTTACACCTCACCTGGAATACTGTGTCCAGTTCTGGGCACCAAGATTTAAGAAAGCTGCAGGTAAATTAGAAAGGGTCCAGCAGAGGGTGACAAAAATGCTCTAGGGCTTGGAAACACTACCCTATGAGGAGAACTGGGCATGTTGAGCCTTGAGAAAAGAAGACATGATATCCCTCTATAGGTCCCTCAAAGGCTGTCACAAAGAGCAAGGTCAAGATCTCTCCTTGCTGATGCCAGAGTGCAGGACATGGAATAATCAAGTCAAGTTGTGACAATCCAGATTCAGGCCTGACATCAGGAAAACTTCCTCACTGTCAGAGCAATACAGCAGTGGAACCAGCTGCCTAAAGAGGTGGTGGGTGCTCCTACACTGGAGACATTCAAAAAGAACCTGGACAGCCATCTGAGTGGGATAGTGTGATTTGGTGTCCTGCAACAGCAGTGGGTTGGACTCAATGGCCTTCATGGCCCCTTCCATCACTACTATTCTATGATTCTATATGCATTTTCTTGTGAAAGATCCTCCCACCCACAAACACACACAATCTGAGATAGGTCTGACTTGGAATGAGGTTCCAGTTGGATATTGGTGGATTTCAGCGGAACAGATTTCAGTTTTGCTGATTCATGAATCACAACATGGCGCTATGCTATGTCATGGTATCGTTCTGGGGTGGGACCTTGGGGATGCAAAGGGTAGTTCTCTTGTCACTAGTACTGCCAGCAAACTACCTTCAGGTTAAAGAGGATGAAAACAACAATGATTCCCAGGACCCTCTCCCTAAAGGACTAGAATTTCTCCTGTCCACCTAAAAGTGTAACCAAAACAGCCCCCAGAATATGTCCCTTGCAAATCAGCAAGTGAGAGGGGTTCATAGCTACAGAAGAGGACCAGCTTGGAGAAGGGTTCATTTTAGATGTTGGTAGACCCAACATTCTGAACATCTTCAGAAAACTGAATGAAGTGCTGGAAGGGCAGGGAGTGGAGTTCAGAGGAGCTGCCAAATCTCTTGCGAGGAAGCCAGTCCCGCCCGTGCTTCGTCCTGTGCCTAACAGAGCCCTGATGTATGCCGCTCACTCACAAACCCCACCCTGAGACCTGAGCTTTGGGGGCTCCCCAAATTCATTTTCTGAATCTGTACTCCACAGTTTGGTGCATAAATCTGCCAGTGCTGGCATACAAGGAAGTGTGGGAGGAAGAGAGGAGGAGGAGAAAGAGTCCTTAGCTCAAATTCTTTCTGGGTCACCGCATGAGAACAAAGCAAGGAGCATGCTTCTGTGCGTGGACAAGGATGAGGGGGAAGGACCTGTGCAGTTCTGCTTTGCTGCTTTCTTGGGTTTCGGTTTCCTTTTTTGGAAACAAGTTTCCCACATATCCATCAGACATCATTTACTGCCTGAGCTAAGAACATTCTATAAAGCTCTCCCGAGAACATTGCAGCTCTTGTTTTCTTTCTCAGGGTTATTTCAGAATGTATTTTAACAGGCTACAGGAATGTGAGATTGTTCAACACAACCGTTTTGCCATTATCATTCTGCCCCCCCCCCCCCATTCCCTGTTCCTATAATGCTGCACCGGGAGCTGAAGGGAATTACCCTGTCACAAGGTCTTGCGGGATAATCCTATGCAAATTGCTCTCTGGGGAAAGCTTTGCTGCATTGTGATTCTTATGCAGAAAGACGAGAGAGAGAGAGAGAGAGAGAGAGAGAGAGAGAGAGAGAGAGAGAGAGCAGAAAAAGATGCAAAAACAACCAGAAAAGCTCCTTTGTCCCTCCAGCTGTGTGTTCTCTGGAATTCAAGAGCAGATGCAGTAGGCAAAGGTTTAAAACTTTTGACATTCAAAACAGTGCATGACACTTCTGGAGGATTGGTCCCCCTTGGTGGATTGGTCCCTTAAAAGAAGGCAGTACATGGAAAAGGATGTGTGGATGCCTGTGATATTCCTGTTGAAAATGTCACACTTTTAACAATAAGATGTGGGAAAGGGAGCAGTAGGAGGACGGAATGTGCCCGCTGATACCTTTGCAGATACTTTTGTACAAATCTCTGTGGGAAACATGTATTGCGCTAAACTCAAAGAGCAGCTGATGCTTCCTTAAAGCAGCAGAGAGAAATGCTTCCAGGCCACAGAGCAGCTATAGTCTATATTTCTCTCTCCATTTCTATTTATTCCTGTTAAAAACTGTGTGTCCTGCATCCGTTTCTGCCCCAGTGCTGGAAATAGATCACTGTGTCAATCCTGGGCCACAGAAGCAAACGGGAAGGATACTCTGCCCTGGGGCAGGTCAGGCATGGGCAACAGGTGGCCTTCTGGAGGTGGTGGGGCTGTGCCTCCCACCAATGCTGACTGGAGCCTGGGCTGGGCAGGGCTAATGAGAGCTGTGGTTCCACCATGTTTGGAGAGCAAGATCTGCCAAGGGGAGGCTTGTGCCCTTCTCTGTGGCAAGGAGCAGAGCAGTCTGGTCCTAGACATCAGCCAGAGGTTAAGGGACTACCTGGGGGCAGGGGGATTCTTCTGGCTTCCAACTCTACTTCAACTTCTGATTGTCCTAGGACGGCAGAGGCACGGGGCAAAGATCTGCCACCAGCCAGAGCAGCTGCTCTCCACCCAGAACACCCCGATGCCCTCCAGATGTTTTTGATTTCAATACCCATCAGTACTAGGCAGCACAGTCTGTCATCACAGTGGTGCTAGACGTTGCAGTCCACCTACATCTGGAAGGCATCAGGATGGGGAAGCCTGAGCCAGAGAAACAAGGACCACTGCTAGAAAGGTGTTTTTCCTCCTCCTCCTTTTGCTATGACATTTGGAAGTTACCCTTTGGATATGAATCATAATAAATAAAGCATGAAATGAGGCTTCATATATTTATTCATTTATTTAAACTATTTCTTTATTACCCTTCATCCAAGGATGCACAAGAAATATATTTCAGTACATTCTTTTCAGGATTTATTTGATTTGTCCCTTTCAGACTGAACATGAATTCAGACTCAACCTGCAGCAAAATCTATGCATTTCTGACCTTGGAATGGGGTTTATGGACCCCCAAAAAAGTGCTCAATGGCATGCATAGATTTGAAAAATTAGATTAGATGCATAGATTTGGCATGGATTTGAAAAATCCATGGAAACATGCTTTAATCAATGGGAAAAGAATATATACATTTCAAAGATGTACACAACTGTTGCTTCGAAGCAACCCTGCATCAGTCAGAACCTCCAGCTCTGGCCCCATTTGTAAAAAAAAAAAAACCCACCTGAAAATATGCATTGAATTTTATGTGAAAATAAAATAAATAGCTTGCAATATGATGCAGACACAGGTCAGGATGAGTTTTGAGATGGAAGTAGGAGAACTTGGGTAAGCTCAGGTTTTACGGATTCACACATCCCTGCCTTCAGCAGAGAGAGTTCAGGTCAGTGTATGAAAGTGTGAACAAGTATGAACAAGCTATTCACACAAACCTATCAAAGGATGCCCCAATAAAACAGGTAATGACCTGAATGAAAGACAGTGACCAGTTGAGCAAAGCAAAGACAACTAAACTTTCCTCTAACTTAAGTGGGCAAAGAGACTTAATCAGGTGCAAGAAAGATGGTAGCATTCATGCACTGTCCGTCTTTTCTGTGCCATCTCCCAACAGCATGGGATTTCCTGTGGCAAAGCAAAACACAGTGAGACAATCGTGCAAGCTAATGGGGTGTGTTGCTTGCCACTGCAGTTCAGCATGCTTAGTCTGCAGTAGTGCAGCAAAATGAGGAGGAGAAATATTCCCCCAATGTGCATGCATGTGTCTCCAGAAATAGCAAAGGTAACCGTTTCCCCTACAGCTGCGAGAAGGAAAGGAAGGGCTGGCCTTTTTCTTCCCTTCCCCATTGCTGTGATGCTGCTGCCTCCTGTGTCTGTGCAAGAGACATGCAGGCCAGCACCTTCTGGGTTCTGCTGTGCAGGAAGCTGTTCTCTTACCCCCCTGTGACACAACAGGGATGGATGGACATTCTCAAAACCACCCCAACTCTGTTTCCCAGATTGCTGGTCAGCTTTTCTTCAGGTGTCTGGAGTACAAGGGAACGTCTGACTTAGAAACATAGAAACAGAGCAAGTCAGAAGGGGGTCTCTTGGGCCATCTAGTCTGACCCCCAGCTCCAGCCAGCTCTGCTCGAAACATGCCTACCATGTGCATGTCCAGTCTATCCTTGAACACCCTCACCGATGGGGCTTTAACCACCTCCCATGGAAGCCCATTCCATACCCTCGGGGTCCTAACTGTCAGGAAGTACTTCCTGGCATCCAAATTGAACCTTGGCTCCCTGAGCTTTGCTTCATTGGAATACGTTCTGCCCTCCATCACAGGGAAAAATGGTCATGACACTCCTCTGTGTGACACCCCCTCACATACCTGTATGTCACTAAGGGATTGCCCAGCTCCTTCAGTCTGTCTTCATATGACTTTCCCTGCAAACTAGCCACCATCCTTGTGACCACTGCACCAATTTCAACCTTGCTTGCAATTAGGGGCCCAGAATTGAATATTCCAGTTGTGGGCTCAACAGAGTCATACAGAATGGTAGTAATACCTCTCTTGATCTACAAGCCATGCTTCTGGCTATGCAACCAAGGGTGCCATTCACCTCTTGACTGCCACATCACACTTATGGATCATGTTTACCTTCAGTTGACCAATACTCTGAGATCCCTTTCACAAGTGCCGTTCTCCAGCCACTTGTCCCCTAACCTCTACTTATGGCACCCATTCCTATTCCCCAAGTGCAAGACCAAGACCTTGCCCTTATCCACATTGAACGCCATCCTGTTGGCTCCTGCCCACTCCTATAGTCTGTCCAGATGCTTTTGGATCTGGAGTACCTGCTCCTCAATTGTGACCACTGCCCCCGTTTTAGTATCATCTGTGAATTTGATCAGCAGACTCTTCACCCCTTCTTCCAGGTCATTGATGAAAAGATTGAACAGGATTGGTCCCAGGACAGAGGGACTCTCAGACCAACCCACTTCACAGGGCTGTTGTGAGGATACAATTGTGAGGAGGAGGAGGAGGAGGAGGAGGAGGAGGAGGAGGAGAATTAGGTAAGCCACCTTGAGTTCCTTGAAAGGAAACATTTGGGATATAACTATACTAAATAAATAAATACAATGAAGAGTAAAAGCAGCAACAATAAATAGGCAGCAACACCACTGAGAATTTAGAAAAGCGAGTAGCACAGTTAATAATCATCAATGAGTACAGGAAAATGCAAGGCTTCATTTCCAGTGCTTAAAAGACAAGTTCCTTCCAGTACATAAAATGCTTGCAAGAAGCATCAGGAGCGTCAGACAGCATAGCTGCCTGGAGAAAGAAAAGCAGTGTCCCCTCGAGACAAGAGCATCTGTTGCTTCCTGACCCTGTTAGCTCAGTAGCACAGTTGCAGGGAGGGGAACTTTATCCAGCCGTGCACCATAAAATCTTCATAGAATGGCTGTCGAAGGAACAGCAGCAGTAACGAATAAGGACTGAAAAGAGGATAATCTACAGGACTGGGTCTCTAAGTCATGGCTGCCTTGTTCAAAACAAAACAACACAACACAAAAACACCTAGCTTGTTTGTGGTGTATTGGCAGCTTTCTTGGAGGCATTGCCAGGCAGAAGGAAAGCAGACAGAGTGTTTTGGTGAATACTGTCCACCATGAAATCTCACTCCAGGCTAGCAACAAGGCAAGCAACCAGTCAGTAAAGAATAGCATCCAGTCAGATAAAGACATCTTCTGCAACCTGGAGTCCTCCAGATGTCTTGCATGACAGTCGCCAGGTATTCCTGACCATTGGTCAGACTAGCCGGGACTGATGTGAGTTGACGTCCCAAACATCTGGAGAGCACTGGGGAATGGAAAAGTCAAATCTCTCCAAACTTTGTAAGGCTGTTACCTAGCAGGTTCTGTTCTTGGACTACCCTGTAGCACATGTGCTCTGCCTGTGAATACATGTAATATGAGGGGGACCCAAAAACAAATGAACAAACAAACAGGAATCTATTTATAAAAAATCATGTATTTATTTTTACATGTTCAAACTTCAGTCACCTTCAAAGTACTCTTCATTTGATGCAATGCACCTATCAAGAAATTTTTCCACTGCTCAAAACAGGTTTTGAACTCATTGATTTTGTGCCTTTTAGTGCTTCGGCCATTTTTTGTTACACCTCTTCCACAATGGAAAAACGTTTCCCTTTGAGGACTTAAAAAAAAAGTTGCACTGGGTGAGGTTGGGTGAGGGTGGGGTACGAGGGTCATGCCGTCTTTGGTCAAAAACTGCTGAACGCTCAGCTGAACAAAATTTCATTCCCACACATTCAGCCAGCATGAAATAGGCAAATGCATGGAAGGAGTCTGGGGGTGGGGGGACCCTCACTGAAGCCAAAGGCACCCTTTCACGACAACCCAGCTGGGTTCACTGATGCAGGTGGGTTCCTAGAACACTCACCTGGTGGGGGAAGCCTGTGCTACAAGCCCCCCCCCAGAAGATAATTCCTGTATTTTTGAGGGGTCCCCCCTTGTACATATAATCAATTCTGTCTGTCTGTCTGTCTATCTATCTATCTTTACATATTTGTTATATTAAAATTATATAAAATTTGGTATTTGAATGTAATAAATGCATGCATAAATAGATAAAGAAGGTCCTTCATGGAATTAAAATGAGGAAAAATAAGCCCCACTCAAATGAAGCCCATCATTAACCTGTTGTTGTTAGTCGCGAAGTCGGGTCCGACCCATCGCGACTCCATGGACAACATTCCTCCATGCCTTCCTGTCCTCCACCATCCCCCAGAGTCCTTATTAAAGCAATTGAATAGCTTAGAAATGTACAGACCCAGAGCTTAGAAATTTTTAGAAAGTTCTAACTTGGGAAGTCTAAAAATCTTCTCCCTTTTCACTCCTGCAGTGTATTATTTTACTGAATGTAAATTTGGTAAACTTGCAGAAAGCCTATATTGGTGATTTCTGCCTTCTTGAAAGTGACACAGTTTAGGGACTACAGTTCAATAGTAAGCACTCATATGTAGAAGTTGAACAAGCCATGCACAAGAAAATGATAAAGCACACTCAACTCAGAAGGTGAAAGACATGCCAAACTTTACTGAACCATGAACAATGCAGTCAGAAGAACAAAGCAATAGAGCAGGCCAGGCCCATATTCTAACAAAGAAACCAGTACTACCACAAAACGTACTGCAAATGTGATCCTTTTAGTCAAGGGAAAATCAGGTCCAAAAGAAACTTATTTAGCTTCATTGGTGATCCAGTAGAATTCCACTGCTTGGTGGCACCAGTTTTCAACAAGTGCTCTATGAAGCATTGAGAGTTGTTCTTTAGTGCAGCCTCTTGAGGAACTCTTGCTATTTCTGCATTGAACACTTTAAAAACAAATTAACACTTAACTTGTACCTGCTGTAGGGGAGTTAATCCTACCAGAATACCAGGCTCAGTCCCCAGGGTCTCCAGTTAAAATAAGCTTGGGCCTAAAGCCTGGGAAATACCCCAGGTTGCTGCTCGGAGAGCTGCTGCTAGCCAAATCATCTAGCACTGGGTTACATCAATCAACAGTGTAACAGGGAAAGACCATGAAAAGCAGCTCTGTGCATTCATATATCCAGCTGATAATGCCATGGGCTCAGTTTCATGAGATCTGCTTCAACGGCCACCCCTAATATGAACCCATTTTGGTGTAAACTGAAGGGTGCTAGTAAGGATCGAAACCGGGCTGTGGAAGTAGCAATATGTCTGCTGACCACAGCCAAGGGAGAAGGGACAATTTCTGTTTTGTTTGCATTTTATTGCAAACTTCTCTAACTTAACATTTTTGGATAAATATATGACTTGAGATTCAGTAATCCTTAGAATTCCCACTTTTACAAATGTTTCAATGGAGAACGGAGGCTTGTTCTGCACAGTGGTTTGAAATGGCAGAAGTATTGCTGTACATACAGGTCAGGGACACGCTCAGCACAATGCGTCAAAGTCTTTCTCTCTAATTGACTGATCTTTTAGGGGGTGCAGAGGAGACTGGGGAGACAGTACAGCCTCTGTTCTCTCTCCTCTGGCCTCTTTGACCATGGATGTGTCCTGCATTTTCCTCCTCCAGGCTGCAGTTTCCCCCTCATATGACAAGAGGCTTGGGAGGGTGTGGGGGATAAAAAGCCTTCATCGGTTAGATGGCTCTTCCTTGCTTGTTGCTCTGTCTACGAACATGGAAGAGAAGAGAGATCTGCAGCATCTAAAGGTGGTAAGATTGCTCTATAACTACTGTTACTGTGAAGAAATATAATGAAAACCTCCAAGCAGCCTATGCTTTGCCTGTAGACTAAAGGGATGAGAGAGCCCAACAATTAGATTATCTGTTTGTTGTAAAAGAAAAAGAAAAAAAGAAAAAAAAAGGGAAATCAGCTCAATTCATTTAAAATGGGGAAGAGCACAATTCCTCCCTTGCTCCTACCAAATCTTTTGCCCAGCTTTTCTGCATGTAAAACACATCAGAAGAACACAAGATGAAATAAGTGAAGGAGTCCTGTACCTCGTACTACAGCAGAAAGGAGACCTTTTGATTACTCATCCCTCCAGATCCATTGCAGGGCCTGCTTGAAGAGTAGTATGAGAATGGAACCCATGGCCTAGGCTGTGGGCTCCCCCAAACTAGAGGCATGCAAGATGCCTCTCAGGTCGTCTGCACTGAGCAGAGAGTTGGGCAGGATGGCCAGCTCTTCCATTCTTTGATTCTGTGATTCTAAGAGGCCATGTGCCACACCAGACACACAGCTCCAGGCTAGTCTAAGAGACCCAAGGCAGCAGTGGTGCTAAGCTGCTTCCTGCTGCTTCCTGGTTCCAAAAGGCTTCGTTTGGAGACAGGAAGAAGCCCCTAAAAGCAACTGCAGTCTGTGAGTGGAAGCATCTTTCTCACCCATTACTGAAACTGTGATATAGCTGGAAAACACCAACTGCTCCCACTCTGGTTAGCCATTCCATCATGAATCTGCATTGCTTTGATAACTCCCAAGAGTAACAGCTGGAAAACCTTGGCTGGAGGAGTACCTTGATTCAATTTGAATAGTGATGGGGCTTTACTTTGTTCTTTTTAAAAACTTTCTTCTAAAACTCAGCAGGGAACTCGGGCTGTTGACTCAGTTCGATTCCCTCCCTCTTCTGTGAGTATGTTGAAAAGTGACTTGTAAAATTTGGCTAAAGCCTAAGATGGATTGGCTCAATTTGGAGCAGCATTCCATACATGCAATGGCAAACCAGCTGCACCCAGCAGGATGAGTGCAAGACCTCCCCCTGCCCAAATCCTCAGCAACTGGTGTAGTGCAGGCAAGCTGTTTCTGGGGAAGGAGGGGGCACCCAGCCAGCAAGGCTAGTGGCCACTGACAGCTACCTCCCTCATGAATCTGCCCAATCCCCGTTCAAAGCCATCCAGACTGGTGGCCACCACCACTTTCCGTGGCAGTGAATTCTTTAAATCAGCTATGCATTGTGTGAAGAAGTTCTTTCTCTTGTTTGTCCCAAACCTTCTCCCAGCCAACTTCATGAAATAACCCCAGGTTCAAGCATTATGGGAGAGACAGAAAAATGTTTCTCTCTCCATTTTCCCCACTGTGGACATAATTTTAAGCACCTGTCTCACATCTCCCCTCACTCTCCTCTTTTCTAAGCCGAACAGTCCCAGCTGTTACATCCACTCCTCCTGGAGATCTCGGCAGTTCTGCTTTCTGTTCCATTCCTCATTATGCCTAGCATGGACTTTGCCTTTTTCACAGCTGCCGGATGCTGGGGCAACATTTTCATTGAGCTGTTCACCAACCCAAGATCCCTTCCTTGCTCAGTGACTGCTAGCTCTGATCTCATCAGCCTATACTTGAAGTTGGGAAGTTTTGGCCTGACCTGCGTTACTTTACACTTGCTTATATGGAAAGGCACTTGCCATTTTGATGCCCAGTTCCCCGGCTTGGTGAGATCCCTCACCATTCCTTTACGGTGCTCCTGTAGCTTGTTGAATTTCCTTCAAAGTGACCAGGACTGAAGCTCCACACTACATGAGGCAGGCAGTCTCCCTCCCTCCCTCCCTCCCTCCCACACACACACACACACACAGTGTGCTTCTGTTTCTCTTCTGGAGAAGTGGGGAGCAAGGAGGGTTGAGTGACAGCCAGGTCCATCTTCTAATTTAGGGCATATTTTACCAGGGTCTCCATTCATTTATTTGGATGGGGCAGCCTGCTACCACCCGTTTACAAATCAGTATAAAGGTGCATAGTATGAATAACTCTATACCTGCATTTCTGATTCTTGGCAGGCCCAGTCCCTTCGGGGCTGCGATGCCTGCAACAAGAATCCAGCCCTGTGTGGGGAAAAAGGGGCTGCACCATTTCTCATCATTGCCAGTGGGAGTCACAAATCTCAGATTTCACAGTCTCAGTTTAGATTCAGTACTTGAGTTGAAGCAGAAGGCAGACCTGGGCTATTTTCTGAAGCACTGAATCAGGGCCCAAGCTGAACCTTGTATCTGGGCCATCCTGCCCTGAGGAGCATGCAGTTTAATTTCAGAGAGCCAACAGGAGGGAGAAATATATGTTAGACTGAACACTGAGAATATACAAAGGAATATATGTGTTTTTTTGCATTCCAAATGTATCCTATGGAAAATGGATGAAAAGCAAGACAAAAATACCAGTTTGGCAAATACTAAGGAGGGATCTTGGTGAATGATTCAGGAAAAAGCAGAAAGTCATTACTTAAACAGGAGCCAGGAAACTCAGAACTATACAAACAATTACTAAACAAGGTTGAATATTTGGTTTCAGCATATTCACAAATAAACCCTTTCTATTATTAGACCAACTATGGAGGATCCATAGAACTCAACAGAAATATATTAATAATTTTGCCTTTGGATGTTGCTATGGCCAACAGAAATGCTATTGAACAAGGTTCACCAGTGAATGGAATGGGTGGAAACTGGACCCAGCACATGGAAAAGATCCTTTCAGAGATTTTTTGGAGGTTTTGTTTTTGTTTTGTTCTTGGAAAAGAGAGTGAGAATGAGAGAGCACAAATGTGTCCAAGTTTGGAAAATTTCTCTGGTGGGTGGCAGAATCACCCAGGTGCTCCCTCTGGGGAATGTGGCTTTGCGTTATCTGCCTTGTTTGCAGCCAGTCTGTACATGCATGCACACCAAATGCTCTCAGCATCACAATAGCTGTACAGACACGCACGTACACACTCACTCATCACAGCAGTAATGCCCAGAGGCTGGATATAAATAAATTGAAAGTCTTTCCCCCACTAATTCCATCAGTGAGATCTCAGGCAGCATACTAATAGGAGCATCTGTAATACCGCAGAGAATAAGCGTGGCTCGCGCATTCAGGACCTACATAGAAGTTGCCTTTTCCCTTGCCCAGCCGAGGCGGGGCCCTCTCTCAGTGGCAGAGCCCCTGCTTTGCAGGCAGAGCCTCCTTTTGTGCCATTCCTTCTTCCCCAGGGAGAAGTGAGTGTGCCATGATTGTCTCATCCCATGTGAGGAGACCTGCCCTGGACGATTGACAGTTTGTGCAGCCTCTCCGTGGGATTCTGCATCTTTGCCACACTCTGGAATCCCCAAGAAAGGGAATCTATAGGTCAGTGCAGGTGATGGTCTGGCTTGAGAATGGTGCAATATCAAAAGGATGGGTTGCAACAGCTGTGGAAAGCTAAACAAAATGTGTACACCCCATTCCAGACATTGCTGCTGGCTGCTTTTTCTCCATTTAATCTGTAACTTCTTCTGCAACAATGATAGGGATGTATGAGGATTTCATTTCTGCTTGCAAGACATTAGAAGGGGCCCCATTCAAAATCCTGAATGCAAACATGCGAGCAATTCCAGAGAAGGGGTTTGCACCTTTCTAAATTTGCAAGCCAGTTTGAAAAGTGTGCATTTGTCCTGGTTTGCTGAATGAAAGGAAAGTGTACATTTGGGGTTGTCCTTTTTTCCGATTGAAAAAACACATTTTCTCTCAATATTTTTTCTAAAGAAAGAAAGAAAAAGAAATAAGCTTTTCTCTGGGAACATAAATGTGGTAAACCAAGCTTCAAGCACACTGACAAGCTCATGTGGTTGCTTGTTTGCCTATTACTCAATAATGATGAGCATTTTGCTAGTTAGTAATAATCCCTTGTCTGTGTCATGAGCCTAGAAACAAAACACAGCCATGCTCACACCTTGGGAACTGGTTGATTGCCGTTAATATGGAAACCCTCCTCTCTAGCAGTGAAGCTGAGTGCGGATGTCAATGTGCTGAGAGCTGGGAGAGACCTGTGCTTATAGGGTCAGAATGACCTGATGGCAGAGAAGCCTGCTGATGTGGTGACTAATCCTGTTCTCATGAGAGCTTGCAAGTGCATGCATTTTGTGGTGGTGGTGGTGACACCTGCGGATAAAAAGAAGGGAGTCTGCAGGATGTTCTCAGGCAGCTGAGTTCTGATCACCCCCTCCTGCAAAGTATACAGCCCAGAATGTTTTCCTGTCCTGCAGGGAACTAAGGAGGGTTCTGCAATGGTGTCATTTCAGCCTCTGCAGTTTTCAGAAGTCAGCATCAAGTCAAGTTGTGGGGGTTTGGTATTGCTGAATGCAGTTCTGACTCAGGAACTAAATGCATTCTGTGGTTGGTGCAGGGAATCTGTCTGCAGCTCCCATCCCTCTGCCTTTCAGCCAGCCAGGGGTCCTTTCCAGACCAGGGATCTGAGAAGCCATGGAGGGATGGGGCAGGGGGAATGGGGCTGTGCTGCTATCTGAGGGATCCCCAAAGTCCTCAGCCCCTCCTCCTCATGAGCAGAGGAAATCCTTGCCTTGGGTTTGGTGCACCCAGCCCTCCAAATCCAGAACATTAAGGGCAGCCACAGTGGATGGCACCCTTAGATGCTTGTTGTCTCTGAAATATGCATTTAAATGAGTATTTCCTATCAGAATACAGATTCAGGTGCATATTTTGATATGAATGTGTGAAGCAGCAAGTCCTTAGCAGATCGCAAGCATCCCTGCTGCCACATGGAAGCTGGTGCATATTGCAGAGTGTGAGCTTTGAAATATAAACATCTTTTCGGAGCATATACCTTTTCCTCCCATTGAGAAGGATGCATCTGTGAATTTAAAAAATCCATTATGATTGTGATTGTGATTAATGTTAATCATGCACAAGACTCAATATACTGCCATTAGCTGTACTCGAGAGCTGATTTAAAAGAATCCCTGATGTCCTTGTGGAGATGGCAATATTGCAACAGTAGCTCATGCGCTGCTATTTTGCTATTTCTATAAAGAGATCGGGGCTGAGCTGGTTGCTCCTCTGCTGTTGCCTATTCAAGGGTGACCTGTTTCTGCATATGTTTCCTCCCTTTTAGCAGATCAAGACAATCAGGTCATGATAAAAACTGCTAGATTCCTAGACGATGCTATTAAAATAAGATCTACTTTTGTTTCAGAGCTCTAACTTCTATAAGGTTCCGAGAGGTTTTGTACAATGAATTATCCAATAACTTTGGTACTGGTATCAAATAATGTAAATCACAGAATGGTTTAAGGTAATTTTAGCTTAGTACATTTTTTTTATTTCTAATTAATTTTAATTCTATACTGCTCAATATCCATAGCTCTCTGGGTGGTCTACAACAACAAATAAAGTACAACATTAAATACAGAGAACAATAACAAATCATTAAAGTTATCCCATAAAATTTTAAAACCAAATTTAGAACACACATAACAAAACCTACAATAGCTTATGCAATATATCAGCTAACATCTGCCCCATCATGACAGCAAACTAAGAAAATGTCTTGCGGTGGAGGAAGTTGGTACAGGCAGGTCTCTGTGGGGAGCTTTTTCTGTAATTAGATCTACATGTGTTTGCCATGTGCCATGTGTGTTCTGAACATGTTCTTCTTGCCCCCAACTGCATTGCAAGCTTGAAAATGTGTGGAAGTCCACCCCACGATGGCTTTTGAGCCATTGAGGTGAGAACTGGAAGGATTCTAGTAGGAAATGAACCGGGATGAATGTTTCATGTATCCTTTGTTTGGAGCACCTGGGTCTCCCAGTCATAAGCACCCAAGGCTAGCTTTTGCTATAGCACCTGATTTGGCCTATGGGTAGGGGCTGCTCCCACATGCGCACGTGTGAATGCCAGGAAGTTACTAAAACCTGAATAGGAGGTGAGCTCTTCCTAGGGGTTTATGTTAATGAGGCGACCTGTTAGCAACAAACAGGTACGTGAGAGGGTGCCTTGCAGAAGTGGATCATGACCTCTTTTCCTGTGCAGTGGAGGGCAGGATGTGTTTCAATACAGCAAAGCTCAGGGAACCAAGATTTAGGGTGGATGCTAGGAAGTACTTCCTGACAATTAGAACCCCGAGGGTATGGAATGGGCTTCCACAGGAGGTGGTTGAAGCCCCATTGGTGAGGATGTTCAAGGATAGGCTGGAATGCACATGGTAGGCATGCCAAGAGCAGAGCCAGCTGGACCCAGAGGTGAGACTAGATGGCTCAGGAAGCCCCTTCTGACTCACTCTGTTTCTATGTGTCTATGTTTCTATTTTGTAATAGCTTCCTTACTGATCTTGTTAAAACAGTCAATCATTTGTTGATATTCTCTTGGCTTTCCCTGCTGTTCATTTCTGCCCCTGCTAATGATTACAAAGGGAAGAATTCCATCTTGGAATCCAGAGAAGGAGGGAAAAGAAGAGAACACAGGTTGTAGCAGCACAATGAAAGAATTTTAAAGCTCAGATGGGCAGCCCAATTGAAGGTATCTGCCAATGGAACAGCCAATTGGCTAACATACATGGGGATTATTGCTTCCTAGTGCCCTTTCTTTTGTGTAGCCACGTATCTGATCAGGATGCAAAATTCAGACAAACCCACGCTTACTAATGTCCTTATCTCAAAGGTCATCATGACTTGAATCAGTTTCAGATTGTATGTGCTGTTTTTCCTTTTCACATAAAGCTTTTATTTTCATTTAAGTATTTATCTTCATGCATCTTTTTCCAAATGTATGCATCGAATGTGCACACTCTGAAATGCAAACTTTATTCTTCTGTTGATTTAAGTGTGTTTGTGTGCATTTTTCAAATATACGCCTGCCTTTGAACACTATTTTGGTGGGGGCAGAGGCTGCAAATCACATTGCAAATCCTTTGATCACAAATAGAATCCAAGTCCATATTTGCTCTGGAAACTGTGAACTGGGTAAATCTTGATGACAAACAAATGAAACAGATTTCTCATTCATTTCTAGTCAGAATTTAACCCAATTCCAATGTGGTGCTTTTTCAAATTAAAATTTCCACTTTTTTTGCTTATAGGGCCTACAAATTGGGACTTGGGAGCTGCAAGAGATGGGAGCCAAGTTCTGCCTCGGACTCCTTGTTCTGCAGCTTAAATCCTTGCCGTGCCCCAAGAAGGTGATGACACAGGCAGAGGCTCTGCTGGACCTGGAAGAAGAAATGGCAGATCTCCGAACACAAAGGTCAGAATAGCAATTTTTTTGGAACATGACCACTTTTGGTTTTTGTGGGACCAGATGTTAAATGTTTTTTCCCATAATTTTTATTTGATATTATAGCAATTTTACAGTACTTTTGGTGGTGACTATAATACCCAGTTTAAGAAAGGAAAGCAGTGGAAGGGTTTTCATTTTCATTACCTTAATATCTAACAGTTGAGGGTTAAGAAAGAGTATCACCCTCGTGCGGCTGCTTTCATAATGTTCATGTTGGGATCATGCCCTTCAACATTTCAAAGATAGATGTAGCGATAATATATCAATCTGTTACAGGGTTCAGAACCCAACCACACGGCCCAGTGGACATGATATGCCTCAAAGAGTCCTTGGCAAGTGAAAGTGCATAATACGTGCTTCCATCTCTGGTCTCTTGACCAAAATGCTTCTGACGGACAAAGAAGGGCTCATCCTTTTGTGCATTTCTTTTGCGTATATGTGTGGTGGTGGGGGCAGAGGGGAGTCATTTGTGGAAAATGCGGTATGTGGGATGGTCCCTTACATTTCTCTGTTCCCCTCAGAACAGTCCCATCTGCATCCCTTATCTTGCTAGACAAAGCATTGAATAGGGTCCACACTACCTTGGAAATGATATAAGAAGCCTGTCAGCATTTCTGCAATTCAGGTGGCATGGTCTCATTTCATAGGTGAGGCACACCGAGCCATGGCAATAGACATCCAGCCCAGTAAGCGCACCTTCCATAGGCACAAGGAACAACTTAAATTCTGATGGTAATAATAAGAATAGTGATGATGTTGATGTATTCCTGCCCCCTGAAGCCCCAGCAAGATGAAGGTATGCATGATAGTAGTCTGTATTTTTTGCAGAAGGAGACATGGCTTGATAGATTTTCAGGTCCCTGTGCATTTGTATAAATAAATGTGTGCTAGAAATAAAATCTTGGTCTAAGTGACCATGAAGTGAGATTGGATTGTTAACGGTGTCTGGTGTTCAAGATTATAGAAGGGACTCAGATCTCCTTGTGAAGCTTGCCAAAATTCGATGAAGGACCATATATCACATCCCTCTCTGACATCATAGAGCTAGTTAGCCAAGTTCCCTTATTCTGAGACCTCTTCCTGTTCTCACCTGGGGTTCTGCCCAGCTCATGTGAGGGCAGAGAGGGGATGTGCGCACTCAGCAAAGCAGCCATTCTTGCTGCTCAGAGCAGCAGACCTACTTGACCCCAAAGCTTGACCCTTGCTTTGGTCATTTTAGGAGGTCTTCCTGGATCAGTTCAGGCTTATTTATGCGAGGAGGAGTCCTTGCTTGGTGTGGTCACACTTCCTGCAGCAATCTCCATTCCTAAGAGCAGCATGGTGTTACCTGGATCGACAGTTTCCTGGTCTTGCCTCAGATCCACCAGTTCAAGCCTGGAAGAAAGGTTCAAGTCTTTGTCAGAGTTAGTTTTAACATTCTGCAGCACTCCATGTCATACCTCCCAGCAGAGGAAATGACATTTCCTTCAAAGTTGCTGGCCTGAAAGGTCTACAAAGAGCGCTGCTGTTTCATGTAATTACTTGGGCCCAGCTATTTGACCAGGAAGAAGGGTTCCTTGCAGTCTGATCACACAGGGACACCTACTGAACGAATAATGAAGAATACTTCACATAGCAACATGCATCAGCAAATGCGTTTGCTGTCGCATGTTGCCATGATGGCCACCATTTTGGATGGCTTTAAAGGAGTTAGACAAATTCATGGCAGATAAGGCCACGGACAACTGCCAGTCCTGATGAGGTTATGTTAGCTCCAGTGGCAGAGGAACTATGCTGATGTATACCAGTTCTTGGGGAACACGAGCAGGTAGGTACTGTTGCTGTCAGGTCCTGTTAGGTTTGTTTCTACTGAACCCACTGCATGGAAAGAACGTTGGACAAGATGCCCCCTTGGTCTGATTTAGAATGGCTCTTTTTATGTTCTACTGTTCTCAGAATAGTGGAGAAAGAAGGTATGACAATTGGGAAAGAACGGCAGATACTGTAATGGGTCATCTGTTGAGGTTGCCTTTCTCATTTGTTTTCCCAACACAGGAAGGAAGTTCCACCCCCACCCCTCCAGTAGTAGAAATGCCCCATAATTTATGGTGGTCCCCACCCCCTGTTCAGGAATGCTTTAGCAGCCATTAGCAGCCATCTTCACACTATATTCACACTCTTGCTTATTCCTTTATTCCTTTATTTCATTTTTGTGGGCAGTTAACAAAAATTAAAAACACACATACAAGAAAGAGAAGGAAAAAAAATTAACATAAGACAAAACCACAGCATTTGCAACTGAATGAGCACACAGATACAGGATGAAATGCAATATTAAAACTAAAGTTAAAAAATAATCTTTAAATTACCAGGGAAAGGTTTTCACCAGGTGCCAAAAAGAATCCAGAGTGGGCTCCAGGCACACCTCTTTGAGGAGTTTGTTCCATAACCAGGTGCCATGGCCAAAAAGGCTCTTTTCCTGGTTGCCACTCTCCTTACCCTCTTTGGAGGGGCTCCTGGAGAAGGACCCCCAAAGATGACTTTAGGATCCAGGTGGTTACATATGGGACAAGGTGTTCCTTCAGATAATCTGGCCCTAAGTCATTTAGAGCTTTGGATGTTAAATGCTAGCACTTTGAATTGGGCTTGGACTTCAGCTGGCAGCCAGAGCAGGTGGAGCAGGACTCTCGTAATATGTTCTTATAAGCTAGTCCCCATTAACAAACTTGCTGTTTTGGATCAGTTGAAGTCCCAGGACCATTTTCAAAGGCAGCACCACCTACAGTGCACTGCAGCAGTTCAAATGAGAGGCTACTGGAGCATGGATAACCGTAGCTAAGCCCTGTCTGTCCAGATAGATCGATAGATTGGTATATCGGCTTAAGCTGAACAAGGTGTTCCATGCCACTGAGTCCACCTGTGCCTCAAGTGACTGTTCTGGACACAGGAGCACCCCCAGACCTTTAGGGGAAGTGCAGGGGGAATGCAACCTGAACCAGAACTGGTTGAATATCAGCCAATAGGACTGATGAATCACCCACTAACAGCACCCCCATCTTGCCTGGATCAAGTCTCAGTTTGTTGGCTCTCACCCAGTCCACTACCATGCTCAGCACTGATTCAGAGCGGCCCCAGCCTTGCCTGGGTTGGATGAAAAAGAGGTAGAGCTGAGTGCCATCTGCATATCGGTGGTACCTCAGCCCACACCTCTGGATAACCTCCCTCAGTGGTTTCAGGTAGTTGCTAAATTGCATAAGGGATAAAATAGAACCCTGTAGTACCCCATGGAATAACTGCCATCATTTTAAAAATGTTTGTTGAGGGGAGTAGGGGAAATAGCCTTTAAAATAGAGACATTTCTTTAGATTAGTCATGCTCTCTTGTACATGTGAGCATAGAAATGAAGCAATTACTGTGTGTTCCAAACACCAACTGTGCCACAGACAGCTGCCTGACAAGCATTCTCCATGTCATTAAAACCACCCATTCAAGCTTGGCCAGCTAGAGGGTGTAAATCAGACCCTGACTTTGGAATGGAGCTGCAAATGCCTTTAAATATTCCAAAAACTGACAAAGGGGAGAAATTCAACAATGGAGAATGTTCTGGGCACACCGTGTAGGGGTGTGGAAAGGTCAAACTAGTGCATGGTGAAAAGGAGCCCACACTAATTGACAGCAGAATTAAGTCCACCCATATCACAGGCTTCTGTCTCTGCCCAGAAATGTGCCAATGTTCAACTATTCTTTATCTGTGTATCCTGTTCTGTGGATTTGAATTGATCTGAAGAGTCCTGGGTAAGGTGATTGGAGAGCAAGAGGTGCTTAAAAGGAGCAAGAAGGTGTGTTCAAAGACCGGTCCTTTTGACCAGCTGATGTTGAAAAAGAAAGCATTCCATCAATCCATACTGTGTGCTGGTATTTCCACAGAGTCCATAGCAAGAGCTGTGTGGCGGTCACATAATTCACTGGGGGAGCGCATGTTTTACCTGCCACAGACCCTGGGTTCAGCCGAGGAATGGTGCAGAAAGGACCCATCCTAAAACTTGGGAGAGCTGCTGCCGGTCCGTGTTGTTAATTCTGGGCTAAATTGCCAGGCTGGGGATGGGGTGGGTTCATGTGGGTTGTTGCCCTCCCCCAGCAGGCCATTCACACACGCCTCAGCTACAGAAGCAACAAGAAGATGCTGACTGGCCCCTCATTGTTCCTTCCCCCACTTTCCCCTGAGTGGCACCTTGGTTTATGTCATGCGGTATCATCAACGAGGACTGGCTGCAGTTGCTCAGGGGTGCAGAGAGGAATTTGTCCAGTTCTCCCTGGAGGTGAACTTGGGATACAGCTGGGGCCTCTCTGCATGCAGAGCATATGCTCTGCCACTGAGCCACAGACTGTCTGCCACGGGTGTCTGCATGTCCTGTTTTTCTCCAAGGAGAATCCTCTGTAGGGAGGGATGTCCAAAGACAGCCTTTTGTCTAAACACCCCATCAGTTTGGAGGGCTGCCTCGTTTTTGCCCTTCAAAGGAGAAGGAACCAAGGAAAATGGGGAGGCAGCTGTCCTGATGTGGCTTGCCCACAATTAGGCGTGAGTAGCATAACTGAGCAGACATGCAGTGATAAAATGTCTCATACATCTATTAAATCATTTATAGATGTTTATCTGTAATTATTTCTAAATCAGCACATGCAAATTCATGAAAATTGGTCCTCATGTTTGTTGATGCATCCTTTATTTGGCAATGCAAAAGGAGCCACCGCATATATACCCCTGGAGTCTTTTTATCCTCCGTCTTAATAGAAACGTTCCTTTATACTCGATTTGCTGATGTGTCCCAGAAGTACCTCTCAGCCTAGCAGCAGTTCACCAGGACAGCGGTTCCCAAACTTTTTCAGTCACTGAACCTTTCTGAAGACACTTTTCTCCCCACAGAACCCTAACTCTATCCCGGATTATTAGTAAGCATTGTGGACCCACAATGTTCTTCCTTCTTTCACCTGCTCCTATTGCCCGAGTGCTTTGCATAACGTAGCAGGTTTGGAAATAAAGAGAAAACATTTTAAATATAACAAATGAATAACGTGATTTTTACAGTACTATCCCAAATGAATCCTTCGATTATTCCCAACACTATGCAATAGAGTCCTAGGAACCAATTGAAGTGTGATGCACTTCCTTGTTTGCTGCTTGGACACCAACTGATAATCAAATCATTGCCTTATGTGGTTTTATTTAAAAATCCATTCTAAATTTGATTTTTGAGATTTTTCATGGAAAAATCCATGGAAACCTTTTTCATGGAAGCCTTATGAGGCTTTTGCAGAATCCCAGGGTTCCTCTGAACACAGTTTGGGAACCACTGTTCTAGGATGAGAAACAAACTATCAAACAAGGACTGTAGTGAAATTAGCCAAAGATGGTGATTTGCCTGAATCAAGGAACTTAGCTATGTTGTCCTCAAAAGGGGCACTGTAATTTGGGGCCACATTTCCGAATGGAGTGAAAAGTTTGGATGGAGAGGTAACTGAAGGCAGTGACATTGGACAGCTCCTACCAGTCTCCATATTTTTCCCCCTATAGGATCTTGCCCCTAGTTTAGGAACAACTCTATTAATTAATTAATTAATTAATTAATTAAAAGCTTTTATATACCATCCTATTATATAAATATCTCAGGGTAGCTTACAGTGAGCATGGCAGAGCTGACAGGAAAGGAAGAATTCAAGACTGAAATTGCCTCTACAATTAAAGCAAAACAAAGCATTGCCTAGCAGAAGGGAACAGATCCATAGCAAGGAACGAGTCCTTTAACTAGCCAGATGCAACAAGCATTGACCCTCCAGACTATTCTATTGCTCTGGATCAATGCTGAGGCAATTCGCTCCTTCTCTCTCAGCTACAGGATTGCCGGTGACCCTGACCTTTAGCCTCTGAACTCTGACTTCAGGGTCTTGAGCTTTTCTCATCAGCAAGTTAACTTTGAAACCTTGGACATGCCTTTGGGCCATCGGCTCTTTTGGGTAGAAGGATCAGGGTGCCCTGTTGACCTATTCACAGACTGTCTTTGGAGCCCACTTTCAATGCAAACCTTCAGGAGTCGTCTCAGCAAGGAAGATAAAGTGGCAGCAAGCAGTTTGGACATCATGATTTTTGACAATAGCTTTCATGCCTCATTTGCTGGAAAAGTGATTAGGTTCTTGTCGAGGCTCTTTGAGGTACTTCACATTTGTCATGACCAATGAGATGGCAATCATGATTGTTTCTTCTCTCGCAGCAGATTTTAGAGAGAAGCAAAACCTCTATAGGGTTGGCTTTCTCCTTTTTCTTTTTCTTTCTCTGTCTTTAAAATCCATCCCTCCCCACCCATTTTTCTGCTGTTCCTCCAGTAAGTTTAGGCTTGAATATCCTTCACCTGCAGTGAAAGGAATGTGGCACTATTTGCATGCTGGACTAGAATTGTTTCAAATGGAATTTGGGGTGAACGAGCGGCACATCCAAGATCAGATTATCCTGGGTGGTGAGTCTCACTTAGTAGGACCTTCTTCTTGCTGTAGGTCATCAGTGCAACCACAAGAGCATGTCATCCATCCATGCACATGGATGTGTGGGCAAGTTCGCAACTGCAACTGCAACTTAGTCACAAAAGCATAGCTCCTTGGGTACCATAGTTCACTGATGCATTGGTGGGATACCTCTGCCTGGTTTCACCTTTCTATTCAATGCCTATGCAGAACAGACAACATCCAAGACTCTCCCCATGAAGACCTTCCTTCCTATTCCTCATATGCTCCCTTCTTGCTCCCCCTGTGAACCAGTTCTCTTCATCTTCAGAAAACTAGTCATATTGCCATTACATCGCGGTGTCACCATATCATGCCATCATTCACAATGCAGTGCACCTGCTGCATGGGGCGTGATGGCTCACATGGTGCTCAGAGCTCATGACCATTGGCCACAAAACGCACTTTCATGAAGCAGAGAAAGCTTGGCTCACTTAATAGGACACAGTTACCTGACTTGTCTGGAGCAGCCCTGATGCATCTTCTTGGGCTCCATCATCATCCTTAGGTGATGATTTTTTCATCACAGTTTATTGCATGCTAATTTGGGATGTGACCAAAGTGTGGAATTAGACAAATCGTTGATAGAACCTATTTAATTCGTAGTGCCAAGTTCTGGATGGCCCTCTAACATTATTCATTATGCATTATTCAAACTGAGATTGATTGAACGTGATATCTTTGCTCTGCGCTTGTGCAATCTACATAAACTCTATTTCTCCACTGGCTCCAGTGTAGATTGGCTTATACTTTCTGAAGGAAATGGCAACATCCTGTGTGCAAAGTTCAAGTTCATGCTATTTTATCTCTTTAAGCCTTCAATGTTCTTTTCTAAATCAATCCATGTACAAATTTGGCATTGAAATCCTTTGACATTTGAAGAAACAGCCACATAATTTCTTATCAGCCGCTTGGGAAGCCGAAGGCTACTTTAGGTCAGGGTGGTGGTGGGTAGCACTCGGAGGCTGCAGCAGGGTTTCTGTGCCAGTTTTGCATGCAGATTTATTTATATGCAAGGAGTTTTTGAGATAGTTAGGAATTTTGTCCAGGATTGGGCCAAGACGACATGCTTTCTATTGGTATAAGTTCACCCTGCATTTGTGCTAATAGTAACAGATTTTGCACTGAAGAGAAAACAGAACTTCCTAACTACTGCAGTTCTGGGAACCAACTGCCAGCAAATCTGTGTGAGGAAAAGTCAGAAATTGGGGAGGCAGGCAAAGATGTTCAAATTCTGAACACAACAAGGACAAGCTGCTTCAACCAGGAGCAAGCTTGGCCCAGAAACCTCCATGGAGATCAGGGCATATTACCTGATGGGGATGTCCTTGGCTGGCATGGCTTGACTGTCCTCTAGCATTGAGCTAAATGTTCCCACAGAACTTTTGCCTTGGATTTGGTGGGAGGATGTGAAATGTGGGCTAAATCCCCTCACCAATTTTCAGGAGCACAACAATGAAAGTCGGGGTGGGTGATTGCTGAGGCTTATTCCAGTGTCTGGCAGCTGGCTAGCCCTATTTTTCTTTTCCTGAAGCCTCCAAGAGTGGTATATGCTGTATCAGGGGCTCTCTGGGAAATGGAAATGCCACCTCTGTGGAGCCAGCCCACCAGGAGGAGGCCAGAGAAGTGGCAGTGGGCGTTCCCGTTAGTTACCCAGTAGGCCAAAGAATCCATCTCCAGTTCAGTGACCTGAAAATGGAGCCACAAAAGTGGAGGGCCATTTCCTTCTTTCAGCAAAACAGTGGCCCATGAGGCTAAAACTTTCCCAAAAATGCATCAGGATACCAAAATCAAGCTCTGTCGTTGTTTCACCCTACCTTCATGGCTGCGCGCTGATCTGCTCGGACCTCTCGACATATCTTCTCTTCAGTTCCTTTATACTTCAGATCCTGGCTGGTAGGTCAAACTCCTCCCACCCATATGCACATGAAAGAAGGCCTTGGAATTTCTTCATCTATTCAACTTCATGATGAAAAGCACTCCTCCAAGGAGGATCCACTTTCTCCCTCTGCCTTCTATACTTACCTTTTTGGCATCCTCACAAACTGTGTTCTCTCCCCTTTCCTCCAATAATGCAAATTCCGTCCCAACGCATTCTTCAGAGGCTCAGTCAAGCAGCGCTGGCAGTAATGAATATGTTTGGTATTCAGGTGGACTTCACAGAGGTGTCCACAGGTGAGCCATTCTAATTCAGTAGCTTTTCATTAACGCTTTCCTGGGCTGTCTGTGCTCATTCTCTGCTTGCTCATTTCTGTATCATCCGATTGACTGTTTTGATTATGAAATAGCTGAGGAGCCGCATGACCTCAGATATCATTATCAAACACTAAGACCAGGACTTCAGTGCCAGGCAGGGTTCAAATTGTGCACATCACCAGTGCAGTATCTGATAAAGCTGAGGCTGAGGTGGTTGTAGGCTGGTGGTTCTGAGGCAGAAACTGAAGACATCAAAAGTTGAAATCTTCAGCTCATACAAATGTGTTGCTTGTTAATCGAATTCATAGTGGTTATGCAAATTATCCATGAGCTACAAAGAATGAGGGCCCCTGTCTCCTGCAGAAGTGCATTATCAGACCCCCCTCCCCCTTTTTAAAAGATGCAATAGCCTAGGAGTTGCATGAACTTCAAAAGCCGTCTGGTTTTGCCTTCCAGCTTGGGCATTATTGTACAGAGAAGATGGCAAATCCAGGTTTCAGATGTGTGGTCCTTGGGAACGTGATGAATTTGGGAATAAAAGGAAACTGCAGCTAGTCCACTGCATTGGTTGTCTCATACCCTCTTCTGTAGCACTCTTCTATGGCTGATTCATGAATGCTAAAACTGTCAACAGTGTGGAAAGCTGACAGGAAGAAAATTGATGTGTTCGAAACGTGGTTTCTGGAGGGGAGCTTTGGGTGAACAGAATGTCAAACACATGGGTCCTAGGTCAAATCAAGCCAGAGCTTTTCCTAAAAGCAAAACTGACAAAGCTGAGACTGCCATACTTCAGGAACATCATGAGAAGGCAAGACTCCCTGGAGAAGGCAATCATGTTAGGCAAAATCAAAAGCAGAATTCTAAAGGGAGGACCAAATATAAGATAGATTGAATCCATCCAGGAAGTCACAGACTTGAACTTAGGAGGGCTGAATGGACATGGAGCAGCCAACTCTCAATTATTAATCACCATCCCCAGAACAGATAAATGATTAGAGATTGGGGATGGGATGGACTCTGTTGGAATCCATCCCTGTGAACATTCATGGGATTCCTCTTGGGCTCAGTCTGGCTTTCTAGGGAGTCCGCAAAACCCAGAGCCCTGGGTGCGCAACTGGAAACCTGTAGATGGTGCGGAAGGGAGACCCTGCTTGTGCAGTAGCTGATGGGGGCTCCTTCCCTAGTGAGTACTTGGTCACAGGGCATCCACCAGGAAAGCAGCCCCTTGACTGGAAGCAGCACCCATCTTCGCGGCAAAGCAACCACTCAATCAGCAGCTGCTCCTTGCACCAAAGAAAGCCTGTTACAGGGTGCTCAGTCACAAGACATCTGCCAGGAAAGCAGCCTCATGTGAGTGGTTGCTCTGACACCCCATGGCCAAGCACCCCACAACCGGCCGTCTTCAGTGTGAGGAGTGGGCACCATTCAAGAGGCTGCTTTGGTGTGCTTGTGGGTGCCACTTGTGCAGTGCATGGGACTTGATTCTAGCAAGTGCACTGTGAGCATTGGGTGTGCTTGCCAGAAACTTGGACTCTGGGCCTCTGCAAAACAGACCAGAATATGGGGAGTTTAGCCCAGGGAATTCGATGGATTCCCAATCCCATACAGATTCCTCACACATTCCTCTCTGAGATCCAACTAAACTGCATATTTTCCAAAACCTGGGGAAATAGTCATCATACAGTTAATGGAGCTGGTGGTGGGGTTCCAACAGTTCTCTCTTAAATCACGTCACCGTCTAGTAGAATCCAGTCTCATTAAAACTAAACTTCATGCATGCACACACGGGAGTAAGCAGCACTGACTATAATGGAATATAATTCAAAGTAAGTGTGCATAGGACTGGGTTGTACATCTCTGAAGCTCTCACTCAGATATTAAGGCTTTAAAAGGGCAAACCTGCACTCTTGATTAAACCAAGAAATGGAGCAGTTGAGTATTCAACATGCAGACATTTCTCTTTGGAAACAAAATAAGGTGATTTGGTACTCTAAAGGTATGTGGGCCAGTTTGGTTGAGGAGAATTTCAGAAGCATCCCTAATCCAGTTCCCTCTAATCTTATCTGTATAAGCCATTTGGTTTTGAATCTTAGTTTATGCATTTCACCCTCTACCATTTTAGGTGCACCCTTCGATCATTTTATAGATGCATGCTAAACAAAAATCAAATGTATGAAGCAGCCTTGCAGGAGTTCTTAAGAGCTTGCATAGGAGATGGAGTGGCAAGAACTGCTCAGGGATGGTCTATGAGTAGACTGTCTGAAGAGGTATTTCTCTGGAGGCATTTAAGCAGAGGCTGGATGGTCATCTGGCAGGGATGCTGCCTCTGCAACAACCAGAGACTGGGCTACATGACCTCTAAGGTGCCTTCCAGCTCTAGGGGGTCTATGAATGATCATATTGCCTACAAAGACATAGAGCTGCTCCTGCCTTTTGCTCAATTTGGCAGGTAAGTACAAGAAAATAAGAGACCTCATGCTGAGGATTCAATCAGATGCACCCTTCCTTGGGAGTGAGCGCCACTGAACGCTACTTCTGAACAAACCTGCGTAAGAAGGCATTGTGCATCCCAAATGTTAACTGGATGGGAGTGTGTGTGGTAATGGACCCTTCCTTGAATTACATAGCACCCATTATTACTAAAATACTAGTTCAGAAAAGGGTCAAATAACTGTCCATTCAAACAGGTGCTGAAATAGTAGCAAAGGTTATTTTGATTCTATTGTTTAAGGGGGGTGCTTTCACTGCAGTCCAGAAGTGTAGAAAGGAACCAGATCTCTTTAAGAGCATGAACATGAGGAGGAGGAGGAGAGGGAGGCAGAGGGAAGACATAATTCCTAAATATAAGGGACACATTAAATTACAATGTTGATCATCACCTAATTGGACAGGACTCACAAGTGGGTCATGAGTTAGGAATGGACTGATTTTTTTTCCAGTTCATTGTTTTAATTTCAATGTACCTAATTTCACACTTTCAAACCAACATGTCTACTGAGACTGACACTTCATAGTTCATATGATACTTCATAGTTTGGACTTCTACACCCTTTTCAATCAAAGTTCTGTAATAATAATGGCTTTTACAAGTGTACTTTGTAATTTATTTTAGGGAAAAGTGCACAGAAAAGTCCATATAAAAATAATATTCAAAATACATTCTCTTAGGAAAATTACATGAGAAAAGTGTGTATAACAGACAAAGTGGAATAGAAAAATGGTGCATGGATTCAGAAAATGCACAGAAAACATGAACAGATCTTCATACCAATTTTAAAGACATTTCCAAAGTTTGGGATGAACAGAACTTAAGGCTAGAAAAATGAGACGGCAGAGACACAGAAATGGAAGGAATGACTTATTCTGCATTCTATTGGCATTAAAGAGCTTGGCAACAAGAGCAGATACCTGTTGATTCACTGATTTACATTATTATTTTATGCTGTGAGCCGCCCCGAGGCTTCGGCAAGGGGCGGCATAGAAATGTTTTAATACATAAATAAAATAAATATTACATGTATACACCACATTTTTTTCTCTTGCATGAAATCCAGGAATACTTACCTGATAATTACCTGAATACTTCTCTCCAGTTTATCCTCATAACAACCCTGTATGATAACTTAGGTTGAGACTTGGGTTTTGGCCCAAAGTTGGCCCATTAACTTCATGACTAAATGGGGACTGGAACGTGGATCTCTCAGTCCCAGATCTTTGTAAATTCTGTTAGGACTTGACCTGATCTGCCCATACTGTAGGAAAGGACCTAAGTATCCACAATATTAAGCTTCCAATATATTCCAATGCCATTCTTGGTTCAAAAGCCAGTGTGGCCTAGTGTTTAGAGTGTTGGAATTGGAATCAGGAGATCTGGGTTCCAGTTCTCACTCAGCCATGAAGTGCACCGGGTGGCTTTGGGACAGTTACTGCTGTTTTGCCCAACCTACCTCACAAGGTTGTGTGAGGCTAAAATAGGTAGGAGGAGGACCATATAAGTCCCTTGGATTTCTTACAAAAAATAAAATAAAAAGTAGGCTATAATGTAATTATAGAAAGAAATGCAGCAATATGCAGATATCTAGGTGACTTTAAAGATATTTATTTTGAGAGAAAAATGCAATAGATTCTACATTTAAACTTAATATTGAATGTTTGGATTCCATCTTTTAAATTATAGGTATGTAGAACTGGGATGGGATGGCATATGTGAAAGCATGCAAAAGTGTTATGAACTAAAGAGCGTTCTTTGTCTATAAACAGATGATTTTTAACTAGGTTGATTCATTCATCCAAAGGAGCTGAAAGGCACCAGGCTGCTCCAACAGTGATGTTACATTGGTGCTCTGTGGCCAGCAATGAAGGAAATCAACAGATATCATGAGGAATCTCCTCCTGCCTGAGACCATCTGTCTGTCCATTTACTGAAAAACCTCCATTTCTAGGGGTCTTAAGGAGGGCTGGGTGAGAATTTCTCTCTGTTCACAATCCGACGGCAGCTCTGAGCTTGCCAAATGCCCACCCAAATCCAAACACAGTCACACTCTGAAATCCACACTTTTCTGAACATTGCAAGCATATTCGTTGATGGGAAAAAGCAACAGTGAATATTAGGTGGAAGACATGTTTGCTCAATATGAATGTTAGAGAAAATGTATAGAAAATCATTGTATGCAATTATTGAGGTGGAAGAGGCATGTGTACATTTGGGAAAAAATGCACAAACATGGCCATTAGGAGAAATGCACATGAAGCATTTGAGTGGTCATGTGGGTTTTAAGGACATGACACCTCCCTTTAATTACAATGAAAATAGGGTGGCATTTTTGTAACTATGGGAAAGAACTTGGCAGAACAGCCCAGCTCTAATTTCATGTCAGTTTGCATACCTTTCTAAAAAGAAAAATGCCATCTAACAAATTACAGAATAAGAAAGTATTTACCCAGGAAACAAAGAAATTGATTGGCCCATTAAAATACAGTATCTATGCAAAAAAGAATGATTTGATGTGTTGCCAAAAAGAAAGCCAGACTGGAAACAATCTACCCTGTTCTCTTGGATACCCAGAGGAAGTTCTTCTCATGTTCTGCTTCCAGCACCTTTAAAAACAAGCAAGCACGCAAGCTCATGTGTGGTTACCTGAGATTAGACCTTGGGCTTCTGCAAGCAAACCATGTGCTCAGCCATTGATCCATGCCCGTTCTTGTAATTTCTTCTAAAGCTATGTTCCATGCCAAACAGGCATACCCCTGCATATCAAGGGAAAGGGAAAGAATTTTGATTGTGGTACCAGTAAATTTTCGCAGGGTGGCACCACATATCTCTGTTAAACTATACTTGAAAGAAGATGTGATATGAAGCTGCTAACCAAGCCCCTGGGATGGACCCAAATATCTCCCAATGGTGTTTGTATAATGCATGCAAAATTGTAAAACCTTTGGAATGAATGCATCTGTGGAGATCCATCCCCCTTGCTCCCTGCTTTCTACTTAATGATTTTTATTGCCCTGGATGCTTAATAATTCCAGAAGTGTCCTGGTTTTAGAACAAAGAGTGCAAATGGCTTTTTCCTCATTTAGCCTTGGGTAAATGGGTCCAGAGTGGAGATTAATAGGCTTGGAAATGTGTTTTCTGTTCCACAGCTGGTAAAGGAAATCTGGTGGCACTAAATTAATCATGAAATGGACTCAAAGAAAGGAAAGGAATGTGAGTGTGGATTAAACTCATGAATTAGGTCAGCAGCTGAGTTCAGAGCAGGATCTTCCACAGCTGCATCTGGTCTGGTATGACTGCCATATGATTGCAGGGATGCCATTGCATTATCTTCAGGTGAGACCGGGAGCTATAGTTGAATCCTGGTAGTGGGTAAGTGATGGAAAAATGATGCACTTTGGTGCATGTGAGGGAAAGGAAACTAATATGCTGGAGTGTATTTGGAAGGTATTTGTGCTGGAATTCTACATTCTCAGACAGATTGTTCACCACTTTTCTAACATTTGGTCTAATCAGAAGTGGTGTGGAAGGGGAAGCACCCAAACACTCTTGGATGTTGCCATGCACTGAAGAGCCATTGATAAGAGTGATATCTGCTTCCCAATTCTTTGCACACAAATTGGGCTAATAGGCCCAATCAGGCTAATAGGCCCATTTGTCCTGAAGGGCAAAACCCATTTCTGCTCAAGGCACATTGTGTGAAGCTGTGAGGTACAACAGCTTCTAAACCCTAGAAAGTCTCTCACTGAGGAACCCAACAGGTATTTTGGACTTGGAACAAAAACATCATCACATTGCTTTGTTAATAAGCTAGCGGGATGCATGATGAATGCTCATGAAAGGAAGATCCTATGGATTAAAGAATGGCCCCCTGCTTTCACACCCCCTCCTTGCTTTTCAATAGAAGCCAGCATTTCAGCAATCAAGCTGCACTCTGAAAATGTTTTGAGCTGTGCTCTCAACTCCTTAGGATGATGCGTGGAATTGGATTTTTTTCAGGCTGGCTGGCATGAAGTCAAGTGTTTGCAGGGCTGCTAATCATCAACTTTCAGAACCTACTGACCTCCATGATTTTCAGTCTGATTAACCTCCCAAAGTTGCAGAAGCCTTTGTGTTGTAGCTATTCCCAGTATGCTTATGCTTGCGGATGGGAAAGATAGTATATTGGGGAAAATGCCTTTCATAGCTGAGAAATAAGCAAAGGTTCAAAGAAAGAGTTCAATGTATCAGAAACCAAATCTCTGGGCTCCCCTCTGGTTCTATTGGTGTTCAATGAGTCTGAGGCAGCAGTTTTCAAGCAGTGCTCAACCTCAGCAGGTGTCCCTGAAGAGGCAGGTCACTAGTCGTTAGGGATGGTTGGTTTGCTTTATCTTTGAGGACAGTGTGACCTGATCTGCACTTGCGCTGACTTGATCTGCACTTTGGAACTTAGTTTGAAGACCTGCTCCAGTGCAGTTCTTGGCTAAAAAGAGGGCATCAAAAGAGAGTGTTTTCATGTAAGGTGCAAATTTGGAGAATCTGTGTGTCTAAAAATACATAATAAAACATACATTTCAATGCTAACTTCCAAGCAGATTTAAAAACATGCAGAAGTTTATACAGTCCAGAAACAGACAAGTTGACTCACTCCTTTGCTGGTTCTTTCCCTCATCTTCATGTTCCTTAGCAACAACTATTCAGATGTAATGCATCATGACTAGTAGCCACTGATCCTCCACAAATCTACCTAACCCCCTTTCCAATCCGTGCAAGTTGATAGCCACCTCTAGGAGACATTTGGCTGCCTCATGTTCTTTAAAAGATGAAGCAAATTGGAATCATGAAGGCAGCACCCAAAGCAGAAACCAATCAGGGCAGTCCTGAGGGGAATGCACAAGCCAATACAGCAAGCAGATACAGATGTCAGAATTGATGGAAGGATAATGCAGTGGCTGAATCACAGTTCCCTATTTTGAATCTTATCCCTGCCATGAGCCTAGCCAGATCCAGGTTGAGAAGGTCTTCAGCAAATGGGTTGGACCCCAATGTGGCTTACCTGTATGTGGTGGATGCAGCAGCAAGTCAAAAGCTGCCATTTTAAGTACCCACCACAACCCTAATAATTGGCAGCCCCTTGTCCTGGTCACTAGAAACAGAGCAGATGACCAGGATATGGGTGGAGGGGATATAAACAGTGGGCTTTTCCAGGACTACCTGAGTGTCCTGCTTGCTGACACTTGGGTAGCAAAGAGCAAATGAGCAAAACCCGAGCTCACAGAGTTGTCTGAATTTGGTCTCAAAGTTCATTCCAATCAAAGTCATCAGCATCAGCATCATTTCAAGGCTATACTGCTGCATAACCACTGCTCTCTGATTGTGGCCGTGCTTATTTTCCAAATGCATGCATTCATTGTGCACATCATGGAAATGAATGCATTCTTCATTCAGCAATTAGAGCATATGTATGCAGATTTTGTTAAAGTACACACTTTTCATGTGCATTTTTCAGATGCTGGATTGCCTCCCTCCCACGCACACACATGAATCACATTGCAAGTTCTGAAATGTACAGACTTTGACCACAGATTGTATCCAGGTCCATGTTCAGTCCAGAACATGTGAACTGGGTGATTTCTGATCAAAAATGAGCTGGAATGACTTTCTTATACCTCCCTAAACTGCCCTGGGCCATGAACTCATGGGAACCCTTCAAGCCACGTTCAGTGAACGCATGAAAAGTTGAAGAGAGGAAGATAACATCTTCTGAAATAGCCCCTTGGCCACCAGATCCCTGCAGAAAGTGCACACACACGTTTCCTGACCCTGCATGCAGTTTTAATGTGCACTGAAATGAACCCAAACCATCTGCAGAATGAGTGGAGATGGGGGATCACTGGGTTGTTCCCACTCTCCCTTCCAAGTACCTTATGGATGGAGCTTGAAGGTAAGAATGAGGGTAAGGTGGTCTTTGGCAAGACACAGTCTCTCAACCTGAACCCTGCAAGTACAACAGAGGGATAATAACATGAAGAGATTACAGAAGTGTATGGAATGTTAGAAAGAGCTATATGCTTGCTGCCTCACATTAATAGCTTCCTGATGGATTGTGCTCCTTGTTTTAACTTCAGTTAACATAGATCCTGTTCTAAACATGGCTAGAAGGAAGCAGAAGTTGATGTGGAAATAGAAATGCACAGTGTGGAAGTACAACTGCATAATTTACTGCTAGAATGCGTGCTGCCATCCATCATACCATGTGAAACTGCAGAGTGGCATACAGAAAGAGACAGAGGTGGAAGCACCAAGGTAGATTTTGGTGGGCTGCAGTTCAGGATTATAAAAAAGTTGCATAGCTGTGGTGATTCAAGGCTGGCTTTCAGCCAACCAGACAGAGAAGCTTTTTAAAAGTTGGTTCTGATTCTCTTTTAATGCACATAATTGATGAAGATACTCTGCTTGTATCTAACCATTTGCTACAACCAGAATGCTATGCTAGAGGTGCAAGCTTTGCTCTGTGTCAAATAGACTCACAGATGGGGATCTACACAGGAGCTGAGGAAGAGATGCTGGTGAGCTATGAAATTTTGTGAGCCTCTTTGCTAGGCTGGTGTAGCACAAATGCATCTTTAACAAACTCTAACAAACAGATGCTTTTTCTTTTTTAATGATGAGGCATGGTGGCTGACACGCAGCCCATGCAAGATCAGGGAGAATTATTTATTAGCCTGTTGAAACCAATAGGAAGTTTTGCACAAACTTCAATAGGTTCTGAATCAGAGCCCAGGAATGTGACAGATGAAAAGAAGATTTCAGTCCTTCCGTGCCCCCACCCATCTTGCCTTCATATTTCAAGGTGTTTTGATTTTCTGATTCTCTCATCAGGCTTTTGTAACTAATCATGTTTTGTACCTTTCTTATGGTGAGGCAAACTCTGAACTCCTGACTGCAATTTAGAGAATAATAACATCTGAGATGCATTGCAGCCTTTTAACTTGTATGCCAAGGGGGAGGAAGAGAAGTGGGAAGAAAGACAAATAGTTTTCTTGGGATTTTGTTCAGAGTACCTTCAGGGAAGTTGCTGGCATAATTGTAAGTCCACTATGTTGTCAAAACAAAGAGTAATGGTAAGAAAGGGAATGCAGTTTGAAGCCAAACATGAGGAAGGTGGGGAAAGGCAGTGGGGAAGGCTAGCTAGGAGGTTTGATTTCAGGAGTTTGATGTTCCATTCCTACTGGCCTTGGCCAAAACTTTGCTGAGCGGTTTGGTGGGCACTCACAGGTATCTACCTTTATGGCAACGGGCAAGACCAGAGGGCTGTTCCTCATGGGCTGGACAGTTCCCAAGCCAGCTTCTGATTTGCTTTTGGGACCACTCTATCCCAGCGACTTGGAGCAGCAGCACAGAGCCATGGTGACACAAGAAAGCCCCTGTTTTGCATTGATGTGCAGCCCAGGTGAAGGGGAGGCACTATCCTGCTCTTTAGCCTGAGGCTGAGTGGCTCACCCACAAGGCAGGCAAGAGACTCACCACGGTTGTGGGAGGTGTTTCCAAACTTGTCCTACAACTCTGGGGTGGGATGGTGCTCCCATAAGTAAAGAGACTAGCTTAGTTGTGGTGAGCCGCCCATATTTCCACCATTCCTTCTCCATTGGCAAAGATAACACCTTTGGCAGACCAACGTGAGACAGGTGGAAAAACGGGAAGAAGGGCTCCAATATGTAGTGTCAGATTAGGAATTTTGAGTTCTGCGTTTTCGCTTTTTCTGTTTGTTTGGACAAAAAAAATGCTGACCACTGGAAATGGTGTGGCAGGGACCACCCTCTGGGTGTTCTGTCAGTTTCTCAGAAAATGTCTTTGTCTGTGAACTTACAAATAAACTAACTGCCCTCAAATAAAGACACAGGGAATTTGCTCAGCTTGCATGTTACTTGCAAGTGAACCTTTCAGAGTCAAACCGTTCCATGAACTGGAACACTGTAAAGCATTTATGCATGTATTTTCCCACTTGAATGAAATGCAAACAAAAATATTGTTTGTTTATTGCATTTCTGTATCACCCAATATCAGTACAAGGCATATACAATTCACAAAAAAGTGTGTCGAAGTGTGACTGTTGCAGAGAAATCTGCATCAGTGCTTAATTTTAATGACGAGGGAATTGAAAATACACGCAGAAAGGTTTCTAATGTACATACACTTTGCGAAATACAGATGAAAATACATGCACGTTCTCATATAGACTTGCAAAAACTCACACCCCAATGTGAAAGGGTGACACAAATTTAGATCTGGGGGAAAAATAAAAGCAACTAACTTGACAGATTTGTCCATCTCTAACAGAAAGTATCGTACGCAGGTTAGCATGTTGGGTTAGGACCAGGTTTATCTCCTTAATCTTGAAACTGACTGGGTAACTTTCAGCCAGTCACACTTTCATCCTCCTCCTCCCTTTTCCCCATCTAACCTTTTTCACAGGGTTGTTGTGAGGATATAAGAGGTGGAGATTGCTATGCAGTATCCTGCTGAGAAAAAATGGTATCATGTAAACACAGTAAATAAATAAATAAATAAATAAATAACCAAGCAGAACCTCCACATCTTTTAACTTTCCTCAGCATTACTGAGGTCTACTGGTAACCTCCAATTCCATCTTGATTAGCACATTTGTTGAATTTCAGTGGTGATGCTATTAGGGAAGTGGCTGAACAACCCCCCAACCCCCCCTCACTAGTCTTACTTGTGTTTTTCTTTCCTCGTAAATCCTTGCCTGTTCAGCTTGAAGTCTATCTCCAGCACATCTCTTAACCACCCTCATAAGAACCAGAAGGTTTTCAGAAACTCTAGGAAGTTTTTTTTTTTTTTTTTTTTTT